>NC_053432.1:29152128-29267212 GCF_007990345.1 Gossypium hirsutum | reverse complement strand
CTAGGGAGAGTGTTTGAATGTTGTGGCATGAAGATGAGGGAGGTTGAATGCTTAATAAGGAGGGAAGAAGGAGTGTTCATATTTTCTTTCTTTCGCAATTGTTCTAACTAGAGGAAGAAGGGGAAACAAGATTCGGCCAAGGTGGTCCTTTAGACCAAGGTATGTTTATGTTGTCTTAGAGATGCATGCATGTTTTAAATAGCCATGTTCAAACTTGAACCTTGGTTTGATAACATGAGCGATCGGTCATGAGAAGTGTTCAAGGAAAAGGTTGTTGATGAAAGAAATTAATGTGTTAAGGATTATATGAAAACTTATTCATGTTTATATATGTTATATGCAACGAAAATGGTTGATGATTTTGGAGGTGATTAGCTTGAATCGGCCACGGTATATCCATAAACACGATCTATGCTTGTTATGTTACTCATGTTAAAACAATTCCGGGCTAGGACATTCGGACATGGATGGTTGTATTTCTTTGATGTTGTTTTTGATGCCTTAGGGCATTGAGGGTTGATTATAGATGAGGTGAGTTTCTTGATTAAAAATTTGATGGATGTTAAGCTAATTGGGCAACCAAGGTTCAATATTTTTGTTATGAGGTCATATGTGCATTCGGCCATGGTTCTTTGCTTGAATATGAGATTTGTAATGTGATTTTTCCTAAATTGTCTATGAATTTGGTTGTTGATTTTCATGGTAATGGTATATTGAATCCATGAGAATTTATAAGGTTGCATTCGGCAACTTACTTGAAATTAAAATCGATGTCTAAGCTTAGGTGATTTCGATGATGATATATGTGTGTATACATAAGTATATTTAGTTGATTCGGCTTTGGTAGTTGCATGAGATTATTAGCCGAATATACTAACATACATATACATGTGAGATTGGATTGGTAAATATTTAGCAAGGTGGTTAAACTAGTTAAATTATTGATATAGCTCAAGGAGCTAAAGGAGGTGAATCGAGCAAAGGCAAGAAAAGGTTATCGAGTAGCCGAGTTGGAACCGTCTTACCCAACACGAGGTAAGTCATTAGCATGTAGTTGGTATTATTTCATGGTCATAATGTTTGTATTGATGCTGATGGAATGAATAAATGTACATATATATATATGCATGTACGTATGTGATGATGAATTGTTGATGAAATAAAGAGGTGAGATGTAATGAGTTGTTGATCTCGGCACTAAACGTGCGGATAACCATTTATGACCATGAGATTGGCGTAAGTGCGCGGGATTAAATTGTACAGCACTAAGTGTGCGATTCTACTTTGTTGCACTAAGTGTGCGAAATGAATATGATGCACTAAGTGTGCGAATTGACCATACGGCACTAAGTGTGCGAGTTACTATGTAGCACTAAGTGTGCGATTTGATTACGTGGCACTAAATGTGCGAGTTGATTATATAGCACTGAGTGTGCGGGCTCAATATACATTCGTGAATCATTATGGACACTATGTGTGCGACACTATTGAGCTGATCGCGGGACAGCGGATCGGGTAAGTGTCTTGAGGACATGGCTATATGTGCTATGCGTATCTTGGTGTTGAGCTCGGTAAGTTGACCTATGTGACAACTTACTTGAAGTCACGTACATAAAAATTTATCGTAGGATGGTGAAGGCCGTTTTGTGGTTTGATTGTAACGAAAATAAATTGATTTATGAAATGCTTCAATGTCCTATTGATGAGTATATGAATTGTGAAGGCATGAATTGATATGAAATTGAATCGGTAGGTTGGTGGAACTATGGTATGGTTCGGTATGGATGGAGTAAATTGTCTCATTCCATTTTGTTCCTCTTGTGATAATGTTATTGATGTATAGTAGAGCATTGCTTATGACTTACTGAGTTATAAACTCACCCGGTGTTTCCTTGTCACCCATTATAGGTTGCCTGGACTCATCAAATTTTTGCGGGGTCGGGCCGTCATCGAAGTCATCACACCGGATAGCTAGTTTTGGTACTTTCTTCTTAGTGTGCTTAGAAGATCATTTTGGCATGTATAAGCTAGTACGTTGTGTTTGAATTATGGCATGTAAACTTTAAGCCATGCGAAAATGGCACGAATGTTCGATTGAGTTGGATCGAGGGTAGGCATGAAATGGACCTAGTTACTTTCGTAACAGATGCTGGCAGCAGCAGTGTCATGAGATTGAAAAATCACTAAAAATAGTAGGAGTGGAATTAATTGATGAATAAATTATGTAATCGAAGCTCAATGAGTCTGTTTTCATGAGGAAGTAACGAAAAGATCATATGGGCAGCATATTAAGAGATAATCAGATTTTAGTGGGACAGGGCCAGAACGGTTCCTGGATTCCTGCTCTGACTTTGGAAATTCATTATAAATTAACCAGAGATAATTAGGGGTCGTACCATATATGTGCAGATTCCTCTCTGAGTCTAGTTTCCATAGAAACAAACGGCAACAGTATTGAAGCCCCGTGCAGGGAGATATCCCAGTCGTAATGGGCAAAGGTCAGTGTAGTCGACCCCTGCAACTTGGGAAACTTTGACTAATAAACTGTACTAATTGGCCCAACCAAAAATTCTAGAAAAAAATACATAGATGGACACATGAGTCTAGTTTCTGGGAAAATTACGAAACTGATTTTCGAGTTACGAAACTCAAGATATGATTTTTAAAACGACTAGTACACAGATTGGGCAGTGTCTGGAAAATAAATTTTGTAAGAGGTTAAAGCCAGTCAACACCTCGTGTTCGACCCCGATGACGGTTTCGGGTTCGGGGTGTTACATTTCATTGGTATCAGAGCTATGGTTTAGTCGGTTCTAGGACTTCCATAGCACGTATGAGTCTAGCTATACATGCCATAATGTTAATGTTTAAAAGGGTGATGACTTCTGACGGTTGAAATGTTTTTGTCTTGATTAGTAAATGGATCCCGGTGAAGAAAGAACCCTAGCGGATGACGTTGAGAGCGTAGCGGCTGCTCCTGCACAAGGGACGCCGCCTGTTGAACCTCAGTCATCTGCGAATAATCAAGGTGAGGGGGCTAAACAAGCCTTCTTTACCATGATGAATGAGTGGGTCGCGCAATATGCCCGAGCCAACCCGGCTGTCCAACAATTCCCAAATTTGAATAACCCACCCCAAGAGCCTGTAAGGCCGTCAGTCGCTGATCCTGTGAGGCTGAGTAAGCTACCTGTAGACTTGATTAGGAAGCGTGGGGCCGAGGAGTTCAAGGCCATAGTAACTGATGATGCCGAAAGGGCCGAGTTCTGGCTTGATAACACCATTCGGGTGTTCGATGAATTGTCATGCACACCCGATGAATGTCTAAAATGTGCTGTATCTTTGTTGCGAGACTCAGCCTACTATTGGTGGAGGACCTTGATTTCCATAGTCCTGAACGAGCGAGTAACTTGGGACTTCTTTCAAACGGAATTTCGGAAGAAATTTATTAGCCAACGGTTCATTGACCAGAAGCGTAAGGAGTTCTTGGAACTCAAGCAAGGCCGTATGACTGTATCTGAATACGAACATGAATTCGTAAGACTTAGTAGGTATGCCCGGGAGTGCGTAGCTGATGAGGTTGCTATGTGCAAAAGATTTGAGGAAGGATTGAACGAAGATTTAAAGCTACTAATGGGTATTCTGGAAATAAAGGAATTCGTAACACTAGTCGAACGAGCCTGCAAGGCGGAGGAACTTGGAAAGGAGAAGAGGAAGGCTGAATTTGAAGCTAGAGATTATCGTAAAAGATCGACGGGTAAAGCTCCGTTCTCAGCTGTGAAGAAGTTCAGGGAGGACATTAATAAGTCGAGGGCGACTGCGGGAATTTCCATCAAGGCAAGACCATCGATGGGCTCCCGAGCTACTTCGGTAGCTAGTGTGGGCAATAATCGTCACGAGAAACCTGAATGTCCCCAATGTGGAAGACGACACCTAGGTGAATGTTGGGGCAAGTCTACTAACAGGGCCTGTTACGGATGCGGTTCGAAGGACCACTTCATTAGAGATTGCACGGAGCTGGATGAGAAGAATAAGATTCAAGGTGCAAGACCTAGTGGAGTGACATCTAGAGGTAGACCACCGAGAATTTTTGGAGGCAGGGGTGGTAGTCAGAGGGGGGCTTCTGATACGGCCGATCGCGCCGAGAACCGTGCTCCTGCTAGAGCATATGCCATTCGCGCACGAGAGGAGGCATCCTCCCCGACGTCATCACTGGTACCTTCACTCTCTTTGATACTAATGTGATTGCATTGATTGACCCTGGTTCTACTCATTCATATGTATGCGAAACCTTAGCAACCAGTAAGACTCTACCTGTTGAGTCTACTGAGCTCGTAATTCGAGTATCAAACCCTTTGGGCCAATGCGTACTTGTTGATAAAGTGTGTAAGAGATGCCCTCTAATAATCCGAGAATCCTGTTTTCCGGCCGATTTGATGCTTTTGCCGTTCGACGAGTTTGATGTTATTCTTGGTTTGGATTGGTTAACCGCGCATGATGCGGTTGTGAATTGCAAAAATAAGACTATCGATTTGAGGTGCGCGAATGACGAAATAATCCGAGTTGAGTCTGCGGACTTAAGGGGGTTGCCAGCTGTAATATCAGCAATGTTGGCCCAGAAATATGTAAGGAAAGGGTGCGAAGCATACCTCGCGTATGTACTTAATGACAAAGAGTTAGAAAAGAAACCCGAGTCGGTGCCGGTGGTTTGTGAATACCCGGATGTTTTTCCTGAAGAGTTACCGGGTTTGCCACCTGTTCGGGAAGTAGAGTTTGGAATTGAGCTTGTACCTGGAACTACGCCAATTTCGATCGCTCCGTATCGTATGGCACTAACTGAGTTAAAAGAGTTGAAAGCTCAGTTGCAAGAATTGACGGATAGAGGTTTCGCTCGACCGAGTTTCTCGCCTTGGGGTGCACCAGTATTGTTCGTGAAAAAGAAGGACGGAACCATGAGGTTGTGCATTGACTATCGTCAACTGAATAAAGTGACGATAAAGAATAAGTATCCGTTACCGCGTATAGATGATCTGTTCGATCAATTAAAGGGAGCATCGGTGTTTTCAAAGATAGATTTGAGATCGGGTTATTATCAGTTGCGGATTCGAGATTCGGACATACCCAAAACTGCTTTCAGAACGAGGTACGGTCACTACGAGTTCTTAGTGATGCCGTTTGGGCTCACTAATGCCCCTGCGGTGTTTATGGATTTGATTAATCGGATCTTCAGGCCGTATTTGGACCGGTTTGTAGTTGTGTTTATTGATGACATCTTGGTCTATTCAAGAGACGAGACCGAACATGCTGAGCATCTGAGGCAAGTGTTGCAAATTTTGCGGGATAAGCAGTTATATGCTAAGTTCAGTAAGTGTGAGTTCTGGTTAAGAGAGGTTAGCTTCTTGGGTCATGTGGTATCAGCATTGGGTATTCGAGTTGACCCGAGCAAAATTTCAGCCATACTTAACTGGAAGCCTCCGAGAAATGTTACCGAAGTCCGGAGCTTTCTAGGGCTCGCCGGCTATTACCGACGATTTGTCGAAGGTTTCTCGATGATAGCCACACCAATGACGAAGCTACTTCAGAAGGATGTTAAGTTCGAATGGACGGAGAAATGTCAGAAAAGCTTCGATCAACTGAAAACTCATCTGACTGAAGCTCCAATTTTGGTGCAACCTGAATCGGGTAAAGAGTTTGTTGTTTATAGTGACGCATCCCTACTCGGGTTGGGTTGCGTATTGATGCAAGAAGGTCGAGTTGTGGCCTATGCGTCGAGACAATTGAAGCCACACGAAAGAAATTATCCGACCCATGATCTTGAACTAGCCGCCATTGTGTTTGCATTGAAAATATGGCGACATTATTTGTTTGGTGAGAAGTGCCATGTGTTTTCGGATCACAAAAGTCTCAAATATTTGATGACTCAACGAGACTTGAATCTGCGACAAAGACGTTGGCTTGAGTTGTTGAAAGATTACGAGCTTGTCATTGATTACCACCCGGGAAAGGCTAATGTGGTTGCGGACGCCTTAAGCCGGAAATCACTGTTTGCTTTGCGAGCAATGAATGTACACTTGTCTGTCCTACCTAACAATGTGTTAGTAGCTGAATTAAAAGCCAAACCATTATTGACTCATCAAATTCGTGAAGCTCAGAAAGTCGATGATGAATTGGTTGCAAAACGAGCTGAGTGTGTTCCGAACAAGGAATCGGAGTTTCAGATTGATGATGATGGTTGTTTGAGGTTTAAAAGTCGTTTGTGTGTTCCAAGGAATTCGGAACTCATTCCGATGATTTTGAACGAAGCCCATTGTAGCCGAATGTCAATTCACCCGGGGAGCACGAAAATGTACAACGACTTGAAACGTCGGTTTTGGTGGCATGGTATGAAGCGAGACATCTCCGACTTTGTTTCGAGATGTTTAATATGTCAACAAGTGAAAGCGGAACATCAAGTGCCTTCAGGGTTACTTCAGCCGATCATGATACCCGAGTGGAAATGGGACCGAGTCACAATGGACTTTGTGTCCGGACTGCCATTGTCCGCAAGTAAGAAGGATGCGATTTGGGTTGTTGTTGATAGGCTGACTAAGTCGGCTCACTTTATCCCCGTGCGTACGAATTTTTCATTGGATAAACTAGCCGAGTTGTATGTTTCTCAGATTGTGAGATTACATGGAGTACCTATTTCTATCGTGTCGGATAGAGATCCGAGATTCACCTCGCGATTTTGGAAGAAACTGCAAGAAGCTTTGGGTACCCAGCTGCATTTTAGCACCGCTTTTCATCCCCAAACCGATGGTCAATCCGAGCGGATAATTCAGATACTCGAGGATATGCTGAGATGCTGCATCCTTGAGTTTAGTGGTTCATGGGAACGGTATGTACCTTTGATTGAATTCGCTTACAACAATAGTTTTCAATCAAGTATTAAGATGGCACCTTACGAGGCTTTGTACGGTCGTAAATGCCGTACACCATTGTTTTGGACCGAGCTCGGTGAAAGTAAAATTTTCGGAGTTGATTTGATTAAAGATGCCGAACAGAAAGTAAAAGTAATCCGTGAAAGTTTGAAGGCAGCCACAGATCGTCAGAAATCGTATGCGGATCTGAAACGGAAGGACATTGAATATCAGGTGGGAGATAAAGTGTTCCTTAAAGTTTCGCCTTGGAAAAAAGTACTTAGGTTTGGCCGTAAGGGCAAGTTGAGCCCGAGATTCATTGGGCCGTACGAAATCTCCGAACGAGTGGGGCCAGTTGCGTATAGATTGATTTTGCCCTCTGAGCTTGAAAAGATTCACGATGTCTTTCATGTTTCGATGCTTCGACGCTATCGATCTGATCCGTCGCATATAATTAGCCCATCAGAGGTTGAAATTCAAGCCGATATGAGTTATGAAGAAGAACCGATACGTATCCTAGCTCGTGAGGTGAGAGAGTTGCGAAACAAAAGGGTTCCGTTGGTTAAGGTGTTGTGGCTTAAACACGGGATCGAGGAAGCAACCTGGGAACCCGAGAGCTCGATGAAAGAACAATACCCAAACCTATTTACCGGTAAGATTTTCGGGGACGAAAATTTCTTAAGTGAGGGAGAGTTGTGACAGCCCAAAATTTACCCTAGTCGGGAAGTGGTTTCGGGACCACAAGACCGAGTCGTAAAAATAATTACTTGCTATATTCTATGCTTATTATGTGTGAACATGAGTATGTGGAAGTTTCACTCCCTAATTTCACCAATTGCATGAGAAATTATTAAGTGGGATCAATTTGAGACATTGTAAAAATATGATAGTCTAATTCAAATGGTCTATTAGTGCATGTACCAAAAAGAGTGGTTTTGCATGTCAATTTGTCCATAAAATTTATGGTGGCCGGCCAAGGAGTGATAATGCTCCACTCATTCTAATTTAAAATGTTTCTTTGGTGAACAAATGATGGGATTAATAATAGAAAAGGGAACAAAAAAAAAAGGGTGTCATACTTGCCATCACCTAGCCGAAAAACCAAGAAAAAAAGAGAAGGGGAGAAAGGAACTTGGGAGGCATTCGGCCATTGCTTGCCTAGGGAGAGTGTTTGATGTTGTGGCATGAAAGATGAGGGAGGTTGAATGCTTAATAAGGAGGGAAGAAGGAGTGTTCATATTTTCTTTCTTTCGCAATTGTTCTAACTAGAGGAAGAAGGGGAAACAAGATTCGGCCAAGGTGGTCCTTTAGACCAAGGTATGTTTAATGTTGTCTTAGAGATGCATGCATGTTTTAAATAGCCCATGTTCAAACCTTGAACCTTGTTGATAACATGAGCGATCGGTCATGAGAAAGTGTTCAAGGAAAAGGTTGTTGATGAAAGAAATTAATGTGTTAAGGGATTATATGAAACTTATTCATGTTTATATATGTTATATGCAACGAAAATGGTTGATGATTTTGGAGGTGATTAGCTTGAATCGGCCACGGTATATCCATAAACACGATCTATGCTTGTTATGTTACTCATGGTTAAAACAATTCGGCTAGGACATTCGGCCATGGATGGTTGTATTTCTTTGATGTTGTTTTTGATGCCTTAGGGCATTGAGGGTTGATTATAGATGAGGTGAGTTTCTTGATTTAAAAATTTGATGGATGTTAAGCTAATTGGGCAACCAAAGGTTCAATATTTTTGTTATGAGGTCATATGTGCATTCGGCCATGGTCTTTGCTTGAATATGAGATTTGTAATGTGATTTTCCTAAATTGTCTATGAATTTGGTTGTTGATTTCATGGTAATGGTATATTGAATCCATGAGAATTTAGTAAGGTTGCATTCGGCAACTTACTTGAAATTAAAAATCGATGTCTAAGCTTAGGTGATTTCGATGATGATATATGTGTGTATACATAAGTATATTTAGTTGATTCGGCTTTGGTAGTTGCATGAGATTATTAGCCGAATATACTAACATACATATACATGTGAGATTGGATTGTAAATATTTAGCAAGGTGGTTAAACTAGTTAAATTATTGATATAGCTCAAGGAGCTAAAGGAGGTGAATCGAGCAAAGGCAAAGAAAAGGTTATCGAGTAGCCGAGTTGGAACCGTCTTACCCAACACGAGGTAAGTCATTAAGCATGTAGTTGGTATTATTTCAATGGTCATAATGTTGTGTATTGATGCTGAATGGAATGAATAAATGTACATATATATATATGCATGTACGTATGTGATGATGAAATTGTTGAATGAAATAAAAGAGGTGAGATGTAATGAGTTGTTGATCTCGGCACTAAACGTGCGGGATAACCATTTATGACCATGAGATTGGCGCTAAGTGCGCGGGATTAAATTGTACAGCACTAAGTGTGCGATTCTACTTTGTTGCACTAAGTGTGCGAAATGAATATGATGCACTAAGTGTGCGAATTGACCATACGGCACTAAGTGTGCGAGTCTAACTATGTAGCACTAAGTGTGCGATTTGATTACGTGGCACTAAATGTGCGAGTTGATTATATAGCACTGAGTGTGCGGGCTCAATATACATTCGTGAATCATTATGGACACTATGTGTGCGACACTATTGAGCTGATCGCGGACAGCGGATCGGGTAAGTGTCTTGAGGACATGGCTAATATGTGCTATGCGTATACTTGGTGTTGAGCTCGGTAAGTTGAACCTATGTGACAACTATACTTGAAGTCACGTACATAAAAATTTATCGTAGGATGGGTGAAAGGCCGTTTTGTGGTTTGATTGTAACGAAAATAAATTGATTTATGAAAATGCTTCAATGTCCTATTGATGAGTATATGAATTGTGAAGGCATGAATTGATATGAAATTGAATCGGTAGGTTGGTGGAACTATGGTATGGTTCGGTATGGATGGAGTAAATTGTCTCATTCCATTTTGTTCCTCTTGTGATAATGTTATTGATGTATAGTAGAGCATTGCTTATGACTTACTGAGTTATAAACTCACCCGGTGTTTCCTTGTCACCCATTATAGGTTGCCTGGACTCATCAATTTTTGCGGGGTCGGGCCGTCATCGAAGTCATCACACCGGATAGCTAGTTTTGGTACTTTCTTCTTAGTGTGCTTAGAAGATCATTTTGGCATGTATAAGCTAGTACGTTGTGTTTGAATTATGGCATGTAAACTTTAAGCCATGCGAAAATGGCACGAATGTTCGATTGAGTTGGATCGAGGGTAGGCATGAAATGGACCTAGTTACTTTCGTAACAGATGCTGGCAGCAGCAGTGTCATGAGATTGAAAAATCACTAAAAATAGTAGGAGTGGAATTAATTGATGAATAAATTATGTAATCGAAGCTCAATGAGTCTGTTTTCATGAGGAAGTAACGAAAAGATCATATGGGCAGCATATTAAGAGATAATCAGATTTTAGTGGGACAGGGCCAGAACGGTTCCTGGATTCCCTGCTCCGACTTTGGAAATTCATTATAAATTAACCAGAGATAATTAGGGGTCGTACCATATATGTGCAGATTCCTCTCTGAGTCTAGTTTCCATAGAAACAAACGGCAACAGTATTGAAGCCCCGTGCAGGGAGATATCCCAGTCGTAATGGGCAAAGGTCAGTGTAGTCGACCCCTGCAACTTGGGGAACTTTGACTAATAAACTGTACTAATTGGCCCAACCAAAAATTCTAGAAAAAAATACATAGATGGGCACATGAGTCTAGTTTCTGGGAAAAATTACGAAACTGATTTTCGAGTTACGAAACTCAAGATATGATTTTTAAAACGACTAGTACACAGATTGGGCAGTGTCTGGAAAATAAATTTTGTAAGAGGTTAAAGCCAGTCAACACCTCGTGTTCGACCCCGATGACGGTTTCGGGTTCGGGGTGTTACATGCTAGGCCATGTGTGACACACAGTCAGGGCTATTTGGGCCATGTGGACCATACGGGCGTGTGGGCCCAAAATTCTAGATTTTTCCCTAGGATCGTAAACATCATTTGGATTGAACATATGTCTTCTGTAAGGTCAGTATACTATTAAATAAACTATAAAACATGAGTTCTGGTAATCTGGTAGTGTTAAATTGGATATAAAACATATGTTTGATGTGATATGAAATGGGTAAAACCTGTAATATGCCATGTTTAGTCTGGAAAATGTTAAATATATGTTCTATATCTATTACTGTAAGCATGTACATCGTAAATATATTTGATATCTGTTAGTACTGCATTTGCATCTGTGATGGGATTTGATATATAGAGGAAGTGTAGGTAGTATAATAACCTGTCATATTTAGTGGCTCAGCTACATATATATATGATTCTGTAAATGACGATAAATCGCCTAATACACTGGCAGCTTTTTGCAAACATTCTAAAAAGTGTAATACCGACACTAAGTGATGCGCAAGGCTGGATGGGTGTTTCATACCCATATAATATGTTGGGATGGTCGGAATTGGTGTGTAGCAGATGGGGGTAGGATTATGTTTCTACATTTGCACTGTTCATTGGCATTAGGATTGCATCTGCATTAAACATTTCTAATGTTAATGTTGTCTGAGCTATTTTGTTATATGACATTTTATAGTGAAAATATATTTGTGCAGGGTATTGGATTGTTCGTGAAATGAAATGATCAGAGCTAGAAAGCTGGACTTTTCTTTCCTCATTTAGTGACAGTGTTATGCCGAAGGGCAAAAGTGCCCCTATAAATGAAAATGAACAATTTATGAAGCCAACACGGAGCATAATCAAAGATACATTGTATACACAATAAGTTGAGCTTCAGCACAAGTAGATTACTGAATGGAACCAACGAAGGAAAGAAAAGGTGGATGTTCCAGCTTCGTTAAAAAAAGAAAGAACAATCGAGAATAAGAAAAGGAACCTGTGGAAGCACAGAAGCGAAACTTGATAGCATGATCAAATGGATGCAAGAAACGGGGCCTGTGCTTTAGGAATTTGTAAGAATAAATGGGCTATCAGAACCTAATTATCTTCTAGTTATGTTTGGTCCAATACCGACTCAACATGTGAGAGAAGGTGTGAGAATTGATTCTGAGGAGGAAGGTGCTGCCCAGGAGTATCCCGAGATGAAGGATGAATATGAAGCGACAATCCAACTGCAATATTCAACATGAAAAGGACCTGTAATTCGTAGCCCAAGTCGACAATCACATTCAAAAGGTGGGAGCTCCCATAAAAAAATATAGCTCGGGCAAAGGCAAGGCACCTAAAGAGCAAAGGTGCTCCCATCCTCTAGATGATTCGAAAGAGGATTAAGTTTTATTTTTTTCATTTTTAAAAGACTTGTATTAATTTTTGGATACTTTTAATTTTAACCTTGTAGGAGTAGGACTAATAGTAGTTTTTATATAGTAGTTTGTTTAAGGTTTCTCTATAGGAACCCAACACGAAGGAGACACAAGCAATTCAAGCTTAACACGATCAAAGGAGGAAGCACCCACTATTAGCAGTTGGAGTGACCACAATCAATCGAGTAAATTCTTTCCTTATCTATTTATGGACTACACATTGAGGACAATGTGTCAACTAAATTTATGGGCTACGCATTGAAGACAATGTGTCAACTAAAGTGTGGGGGGGAAGGTAACATAGAAGACTTGTTTATTTTCAATTTCTACATTTTCGTTGATTTTTTTTGTCTTTGGTGTGCTTGAGCATGTAGAAATACAAGTGATTGGTTAAGAGAATGTATATAGGTTGCTTGTGTTTATGAATAAATTTGGCATGAGGGGAGGTGATTTTAAATTTTGTAGCATTAGACTACTAAAGTTCTATATGTTACATTGTAAACATGCATTAAGCAATCAACTGTACCAAGTGATATAGAAAATACAAGGAAACGAACATGCTAGTATGAATGATAAATAGTTGAATTTGTATATTGTTTGGTTGATTAAGTTTGTGCATGTTGAGATATCTAGGGATGACCTAAGACATTGTTTGGAACACATCTAGAGCTAAAAAGCTGTCCTATTTATATTTCACATTTAGTATCGATTTTTGAACTTGTTGACATTTCTTGATAAACCTCATTACAAACCACTAAGCTTTAAATATTAATTTGTATTTACCCTTTTTCTTTAGTCCCGCACTGCATGACTATAGATGTCTGGCCATACGTTTTGAAGGTTAAATAGATATATCACAACGAAGTTAGTAAAAATAGAGTGAAATAGGAAAGATGAGTGTGATATAGGAGCCTATAAGTTAGCCTAATGTGTAAAACAAAAAGAAAAATCCAAAAAGGAAATTAGTACGAGTAGAAAACAAAATCTTAAAATAAAAAAAAATAAAAAAATTCACGAGTGAGATGTATTGAAAAAGAAAAAAGTGACAAAGTCACAAAAGAAAGAAAAACTTGTTTATTAGAGCATAAAAGCTCATAAGGCTAGCCATAGTTACTATGTCATGCTATGACTTCCTATATATGGAGAGGCAAGAAAGGTGAGAGAAGGAGAAATAAGTCAGTGAGCGGGTAAGAGTCACTAAGTGGGGAAGAATAGAGATCAATACGATGTGCCAAACTATTTTCATGTTTGTAACCTTTTTGATGCTTACTATTTTTGAATTCCATACCTTTCCTAAGCTTTAGAACGTTACAAGCCGAAAAGCCCTAAGTGACCTAAACATCCTTACGCATGAATGGACGTCATACTAAACATACGCATAAGTGACCATTTGTATTATACTTGGATAATCAAAGTACTTTTATGATTTATTGATGGATTCCCACAGGTGAGACCCTTAATACTTGTATATTTTTATAACATATTGAACTTAGATGTTTGTGATCAAAAGTGGTAAGTCAAATACTCATCATGATTGTAATACACCTAAACTGGGTCTAGTAGTTTTGGGTATATTTTTCGGGTTTCAAGTGTGAAACTATGAATTTATAGGGTTTATAGTAATTTTTAATTTAATTTAGGAGGTTAATTTCATCTAAAATTAATTAAACAATAATCCAGAAAATCTAAAAAATATTTCCAAAAAATTAAATTTAAAGATTTTAAATAATTATTAGTAAAAATTATCAATTTGGGTTGGAAAAGAATTTTAAAATAATTTTTATTGGGGGTAATTTGAGTAAAATTTAAGTACAATTAAATAGGATTTAATTGTAAAATAAGGGAAATTTTAGATTATTTATATGGAAAATGAACCTTAAAATTTGGAATTTTGGAGGGAAAGGATTAAATGGTAAAGTAAAGGAAATGTGGGAGTGACCATGAGGCAAAATTTTCAAATTTTAAATTTCTGGTGGGTGGTTTTAGCTTTAAAACTAATGTATCTAGCCCACTTTCACACATTTTACATCAGATTAGAGATTTTTAAAATTCGTTTTCTTTGCATGATTTTAAATATCATGACTTTAAAGATCTATCATCAGAGAATAGATCCAACCAATTTCCTTCTCAAAATACTCTCTCAATTCACCCGAAATTATTCTCAAAAGTAGCAAAAAATAATCTGAAATTTCTCAAGTTTATTGAATCAATATTTTCAATCAATGAATTTAGAGAAAATCAAAGGTAATCTTCAATCCTAAACTTGTTTTTATGATAATTAGAAACAATTTTTACATGATTTGAGAGTCAATTAAAGGATTTTTATCAATGTTATCTTTTTCCCAGAACACATGTAACAGCCTGTTTTTTGGTCAAATCAGAATAGTGGTTTTGGGACCACAAATTCAAAGTCAAAATAATTATTTTATTATTATTTTAATGTTTACAGCATGATAGTATGTTTTTGTGAAAGTTTCATTAAGAAATTTTATCGTTTGGGTGCTTAATGTTTAATGTTTAATAAGTAAGGTTAAATTAGTAATTAAGTTATTAAGTAAAATAAAACAAAAAGGAAAATAAAGGGGGTCATCTTCCTTAATATGAAACACCACCGAAAATAGAAGAAAGAAATGTCCATGAAAGTTTGCTAGGGTTCGGTCACTTGGATGCTTAATTGGTAAATGGTTTTTGTCCCGTTTTTCATGATTTCTATGTTTTTGAGATCGTTGCAACTTAATCTAGCTAGCCCAGGGACTAATTTAAAAAATTGCTAAAGGTTTAGGGTTTTACCGTTGATGAATGTATGTGTGTTTAGATGTTTGATGATAGGAAATGCATGTTTGTTGTGAGATAAACAACATCTATAAAGTGATTTTTAGTGAAAAGTCCAATTAGGGATTAAATTGTGAAATGTGTAATTTTTGTGGTAAAATTGTGAAATAAATGAAAAATATGGACTGTTAGGGACCTAATTGAAATTCAGCTAGCATGGGTTTTGGTTGAATTGCATGAATTTATGATTTTATGAAATAAAGACTAAATTGTAAAAATGTGAAATATTAGGCGCAAATGTGTAAAATTGCCTTAATGTATAATTTGGACTAAATTGAATAAAGAGATTATTAAATAAGTTAATTTTGATTATATTTTGATCAAGAAAGGAAAAATATGGATTTAGATCGGGAAAAGAACAATGTTTCAAATTAATCAACTGAATTCGCCGTTTTTGCATTCGAGGTAAGTTCATACGTAATAAGTTTTGTTATAATTATGTTTTAAATGCTTTGATATTGCATAAATTGTGAGTATGACTCTACGGACATGTTCGACGAAAATTTGGCAAGTATGATATCTCGATTGAACCTTAGGAATAGATTAGGATACGAATGGCTAGTCATTAGGGGTTATGTGATTTGGGTGCTAGTCCGTACGTCCTACCGGTGGTTGAGTTATCCAGCATGTGTTGTGAATACTCATCAGCTTGGGTAAGCAGCATCGTGTAGCTTTGTCATGACCGTCAGCTTGTGTGAGCAGACCCGTTAGTAGCTCTAGTGTGAGCAATATATGTAATACGTGATTGAGATAACTTTGGCTATATTTGTGGCACTTAAAGTGTGAGATTCACAAGTATCTCATAGTATTCTGAATGGTTTAATGGGTTTGTCAAAGATATGGATAAGTATGAGTTTGATACGGAATGGTACAGGTATGTACATAAACTGAGTAATACATTGAAATAAGGAGAAATTATGAAAGTCACATCTAACTTTGTGAATGAAAAAGTGGTCGGTTGGTGATTCATTATAAACTATGTTAAGTTATGTTTTTATTTGCTTAATTTGAGCATATATGGTGAGTCGATTTTAATTGCTATACTAACTTACTAAGCTTTATAGCTTACTTTGTTAATTTTCCATGTTTTATAGTGAAACTAAAGCTAGCTCAGATTCGGGGACCGTCGGAGACTTCATCACACTATCCAACTATCACTTGGTAACTTTGAACTTAACTTACTAAGCTTTATAGCTTACTTTGTTAATTTTCCATGTTTTATAGTGAAACTAAAGCTAGCTCAGATTCGGGGACCGTCGGAGACTTCATCACACTATCCAACTATCACTTGGTAACTTTGAACTTAAGTATTTTCGGTATATGGCATGTATAGGATTATGGTTATTTTTTATATATAGTTTGGTAAAGAATTTAGCCATTTGAATTGGCTTGTAAATGTATAAAGTTTGGTTTTGTATATAGCCATGAAAGTTGGCTTAATTTAGTTAGTTTGGTTGTATATATATTAGTGCATATGGCTTGTGTTGTGAATTTGATGATGGATATGTAATGCTTGTTGATAATGGATATTGTGGAACTCAAATGGTTGATGATTTAAAAATTTGCATGCTTGTAAATTTAGGCAAATTAATGCATGTTTGAAAGTGTCCATTTAGCTGAGTTGAGAATGTGAATTTGGTATAAAATGGAAAAGCATATTGTAGTATATGTGTCCTTTGTTGTTGTTGGTATTAAAATGGTTAGATTTATGCTTGGTTGAGATTAGATATATGCCTACATATGCTATGTTTTTGTGCCAATTGGGTTGGTTTACTTGTACAAGTTTGGGTGGCAAAATGGCTTGGTAAATAGCCTATTTTTGTCCACACGGGCGTGTGTCTCAGTCGTGTGTGACACATGGTCAGGTTACGCAGCCGTGTGTCCCTTGGTGTTGAATTAAAATTAGGTCAATATGCTCCAAATGGCCCAGCACACAAGCGTGTGATTGCCCGTGTGGCCTAAGTTAGTATACCCTACAGGTTTAGCACGACCTAGTACACGGCCTAGCACATGGGAGTGTGTGGCTATTTTTAGGGCAAACGGGCTAGCTACACGGGCGTGTGTGTTGGTCGTGTAACCCGAGTCAGAGAATTACACAGGGTTAGACATGGGCTGGGATCATCCTATTTCGAATCTCCACATGGCCTGTGACATGGTCGTGTTTTTAGTCGTTTGAGACACACGGTCGGGCCACACGAGCGTGTGTCCCCTGTATTTTGCAAAATTTTCTAAGTGTTCCAAAAATTACCTGACTTATCGGTTTAGTCCCGAACCACCCCGAATGCATGTTTAGGGCCTCATAAGCTTGTTTTAGGGACAATGTGGTTGATATTGAATGATGTTTTCTTGAGATTTGAAAGTGTATGTGATATGTATGTGTAATTGTATATTATGTCTGGTAATGATCCGTAACCCTATTTCGATGTTGAATACGGGTGAAGGGTGTTACATTTATTGGTATTAGAGCTACGATTTAGTTGATTCTCAGGCTAACGTAGCGTATGTGAGAATCTAGCTATACATTCCATATATAACCTGTGATAGTGTGATATCTCCTGATAGTTTAAATCGTGTTTTGATATAGTAAATGGATCCCAATTGAGCTGTAGCTAATGACGTTGAAAGTAATGCACCTGCTTCCATTCACGGAGTAACACAATCAGAGTCAAGACCTGTATCAGGTAGCCAGGGAGGAGAGGCTAAAGAAGCCTTCCTCCAGACGATGAATGAGCGGTTTACGGAGTTTGTTTGAACAAATCCGGCTACTCAAAAACCTCTACCCCCACCTAATCCCCAACCAGTTCCCGTAGCTCCTCAAGGTGTGGAACTTTTAAGATTGAATAAGCCGTCAGTTGGTAAGATTCAAAAACACGGAGCCAAAGAGTTTAGAGCTAATGTTGACTATAATCCTGAGAGAGTCGAGTTTTGGCTTGAAAACACTATCAGAGTATTTGATGAACTTTCTTGTACACCGACTAAGTGTTTAAAATGTACCGTATCACTTTTGAGGGACACTGCGTATCTGTGGTGGAATTCTCTAATATAAGTGGTGCCGAGAGAAAGAGTTACCTCAGAATTCTTTCAAGCTGAATATAGAATATATCAGTCAACGGTTTATTGATTAGAAGCGAAAAGAGTTTCTAGAGCTAAAACAAGGCCGTACGTCTGTGACTGAATATGAGTAAGAGTTTGTTAGACTCAGTAAGTATGTTCGAGAATGTGTTTCAATAGAGGCAATTATGTGTAAATGATTTGAATATGGGTTGAATAAAGACATCAGCCTGTTAGTTGGGATTTTAGAGTTGAAGGAATTCATTTTGTTAGTTGACCGAGCTTGCAAAGCTAAAGAACTTGGTAAAGAAAAGAGATTCATATAGTGATCGATGAATAAACCTTATTAGTGTTCGTCAAATAAATCACGAGATTCATATAGTCGCTCAAATGCTTCAGTAGGATATTCAAACAGAGATCGTGGAAAACAATGCTTAAGTTCTAAAGCTCAAGCTACACCAGTATTGAGTGTTGGCAGTGTGAGAAACAATAAACCAAAGTGTTAACAGTGTGGTCAACGACATTTTGGTGAATGCTGGATGAGTAATAGAGGTTGTTTTAAATGCTGTTCTCAAGATCATTTCATTCGAGATTGTCCCCAGTTAGTCAAGAAAGATAAATTTCAGAATGTAAGACCGAGCAATACATCTGTTAAAGGGAGGCCACGAGAAATGTTGGAAATGTGACTAGTAGTAAAGGAATGAAAAGGACTCCGCTGTGAGATATGAGGCCAGAGCACCTGCTAGAGCTTACGCTATTCACGCTCGCGAAGATGCATCATTACCAGTTGTTATCACCGGTACATTTTTTCTCTATGATAGTAATGTATTTGCCTTGATTGATCCTGGATCGACTCATTCATATATCTGTATGAATTTAGTGTCTAGTAAGAATTTACCTGTTGAGTTTATTGAGTTTGTGGTTAAAGTATCGAACCCCTTAGGCAAGTATGTCCTAGTTGATAAAGTTTGCAAAAAATGTCCTTTAATGACTGGGGCTTATTGTTTTCCAGCTGACTTGATGATTTTGCCATTTGATGAGTTCGATGTATTTCTGGGTATGGATTGGTTGACCCTGCATGATGCTGTTGTGAATTGTAGACGAAAGACTATTGAATTGAAATGTTAGAATAATGAAATGCTTCGTATTGAAGCTGATGAATCGAGTGGATTACCTGTTGTGATATCATTGGTGGCATCTCAGAGATGTGTGAGAAAAGGTTGTGAAGCTTATCTTGCTTATGTATTGGATATAAAAGTGTCTGAATTGAAGATTGAATCAATGCCAGTAGTCTGTGAGTATCCGGATGTGTTTCCAGAAGAGTTATCGAGGTTACCGCCGATCAGAGAGGTCGAGTTTGCTATTGAATTAGTACCGGAAACATCACCGATATTGATAACTCCATACAGAATGGCTTCGACAAAATTGAAAGAGTTGAAATCTCAGTTGCAAGAGTTAGCAAATAGAGGTTTTGCATGACCTAGTTTTTCACCCTGGTACACCGGTATTGTTCGTAAAGAAGAAAGATAGATCAATGAGGCTTGTATTGATTATTGACAGCTTAACAAGGTTACGATAAAGAACAAGTATCCTTTGCCATGAATTTGTGATTTGTTCGATCAGTTGAAAGGATCAACAGTGTTCTTGAAGATTGATTTGAGATATGGTTATTATCAGTTGCGAGTTAAAGAATTAGATGTGCTGAAAACTGCGTTCAGAATAAGGTACGGGCATTATGAATTTCTTGTTCTGCCTTTCGGATTAACTAATACACCTACAATTTTTATGGATTTGATGAATCGAATCTTTAGACCATATCTTGACAGATTTGTTGTTGTATTCATTTATGACATTTTGAACTATTCACGAGATGAGTCTGGGCACACCAAGCATTTGAGAATTGCGCTACAAACCTTGAGAGATAAGCAACTGTTTGCTAAATTCAGTAAATGTGAGTTTTGGCTCTGAGAAGTTGAAATTTTGGGATGTATTGTTTCAGTTGAAGGCATACGAGTTGATCCGAGTAAGACTTCTATAGTTATCGATTAGAAACCACCAAGAAATGTGTCTAAAGTTAGAAGCTTTCCAGGATTAGCTGGCTATTATCGACATTTCGTTAAAGGAATCTTGATGATTGCCACACCGATGACTAGATTGCTACAAAAAGATGTGAAATTCGAGTGGTCTGAAAAATGTCAATAGAGTTTTGATTAGTTGAAAGCATTACTAACTGAGGAATCAGTTTTGGTTCAACCTGAGTCGAGTAAAGAATTTATAATTTTTAGTGACACGTTACTGAACGGTTTGGGTTGTGTTTTGATGCAAGAGGGAAAGGTGATAGCTTATGCTTCTCGACAGTTGAAACCACATGAAAAGAATTATTTGACACACAATTTAGAGTTGGTCGCTATTATTTTTGCATTGAAAATTTGGTGACATCATTTATACGGTGAAAAGTGTCACATCTTTACCAAAAATAAAAGCTTGAAGTATATCATGACTCAGAAAGATTTGAATTTGCGACAACGAAGATGACTCGAGGTGTTGAAAGATTATGAATTAGTAATTGATTATCATCCGGGGAAAGCGAATGTAGTCACGGATGCTTTGAGTAGAAAATTTTTGTTTGTGTTGTGAGCAATAAATACGCAGTTAAGCTTGTCTGATAATAGTTCGATTTTAACTGAGTTAAAAGCTAAACTGTTATTTCTTTAGCAAATTTGCGAAGCTCAAAAGTGTGATAAGGAACGACAAGCTAAAAGAGTACAGTGCGGGTTAACTAATGATTCAGATTATTTGATCGGATCCGATGATTGTTTGATGTTCTGAGATCGAATATGTGTATCAAAGAATCCTGAGCTTATTCAGAAAATTTTAAACGAAGCACACAATGGTTGTTTATCTATTCACTTGGGGAGTACTAAGATGTAAAATGACTTGAAGAAATTGTATTGGTGGTCGGGCATGAAACGAAACATTTCAGAGTGTGTGTCGAGATGCTTAGTTTGTCAACAAGTTAAAGTTGAACATCAAGTGCCTTTGGGATTACTACAGCCTGTGATGATACCAAAGTGGAAATGGGATAGAGTTACAATGGATTTCGTATTAGGATTCCCCCTGTCTCCGAAAAAGAAATATGCTATTTGGGTTATCATTAATCGACTAACGAAATCAGCACATTTTATTCTAGTATGTACAGACTATTTTCTTGATAAATTGGCTGAATTATACATTTCAGATATCGTTAGATTGCACGGGGTGCTAATTTTGATTATTTCAGATAGAGATTCGAGGTTCACATCGCGATTTGGAAGAAATTGCAAGAAGCTTTGGGTTCATGGTTGCATTTTAGTACTGCATATCATCTGCAAACTGATAGTCTGTCTGAGAGAGTAATTCAGATTCTCAAAAATATGTTTCGTTGTTTTATTTTAGAGTTTGAAGACAACAGGGAGAAATACTTACCATTGGTTGAATTCGCGAATAGCAATAGTTTTCAATCGAGCATAAAGATGGCACTGTATGAAGCATTGTATGGTCGCAAATGCTGAACTCCATTGTACTGGACCGAGCTTAGTGAGAAAAAGACTCATGGGGTTGATTTGATTAGAGAGACTGAAGATACAGTGAAAGTAATTTATTGACAATTTAAAAGCAGCTTCAAATCAACAGAATCTTACGCGGATTTGAAACGTAAAGACATAGAATTTCAAGTCGGTGACAGAGTATTCTTGAAAGTATCTCCATGGAAAAAGATCCTTCAATTTGGTAGCAAAGGCAAATTGAGTCCGCGATTTATCGGGCTGTATGAAATTAGCGAAAGAATAGGGCCAGTAGCATATCGGCTAGCGTTACCATCAGAGTTATAGAATATCCACAATGTATTTTATATATTGATGTTAAGACGGTATCGATCAGATCCATCGCATGTCATTTCTTCGTCTGAGATAGAAATTCAACCTGATATGTCGTACGATGAAGAACCGATCAGAATTTTAGCTTGACAAGTTAAAGAATTGAGAAATAAAAGCATAACCTTGGTGAAAATTTTATGATAACATCACGGAGTTGAAGAAGCTACGTGGGAACCTAAAGAAGCTCTGAGAAAATAGTACCCTAACCTCTTTTCTAGTAAGATTTTCGGGGACGAAAATTGCTAAAGGGGGAGAGTTGTAACAGCCTGTTTTTGGTCAAATTGAAACAGTAGTTTCGGGACCACAAATCTAAAGTCGAAATAATTATTTTATTATTATTTTAATTTTTACAGCATGATAATATGTTTATGTGAAAGTTTTGTTAAGAAATTTTATCGTTTGAATGCTTAATTTGATAAAAAGGACTAAATCGCGTAAAGTATAAAAGTGATGTTCTAATAGTTAAAGGTATTAAATGGCTATGAAATTAAATAGTGGAGGTCCTTATGAGGTAAATATACCATTTTTAATATGAGTGGATGTTTATGGACATGCATTAGGTGATTTTAATGTTTAGTAAGGTTAAATTAGTAATTAAGTTATTAAGGAAAATAAAACAAAAAGGAAAATAAAGGTGTCATCTCCTTAATATGAAACACCACCAAAAATAAAATAAAGAAATGTCCATGAAAGTTTGCTAGGGTTCGATCACTTGGATGCTTAATTGGTAACTGGTTTTTGTTCCGTTTTTCATGATTTCTATGTTTTTTAAATCGTTGCAGCTTAATCTAGCTAGCCCAGGGGCTAATTTGTAAAACTGTTAGAGGTTTAGGGTTTTACTATTGATGAATCTATGTGTGCTTAGATGTTTGATGATAGAAAATGCATGTTTGTTGTGAGATAAACAACATTTATAAAGTGATTTTTAGTGAAAAGTCCAATTAGGGATTAAATTGTGAAATGTATAATTTTTGTGGTTAAATTGTGAAATAAATGAAAAATAAAGACTGCTAGGGACTTAATTTAAATTTAGCTAGCATGGTTTTTGGTTGAATTGCATGAATTTGTGATTTTATGAAATAAGGACTAAATTGTAAAAATGTGAAATATTAGAGGCAAATGTGTAAAATTGCCTTAATATATAATTTGGACTAAATTTAATAGAGAGATTATCAAATAAGTTAAAGTTGATTATATTTAGATCAAGAAAGGTGTAATACAGATTTAGATTAGGGAAAGAACAAAGTTTCAGATTAATCGACTTAATTCACCGTTTTTGCATTTGAGGTAAGTTCGTTTGTAATAAGCTTTGTTATAGTTGTATTTTAAATGCTTTGATATTGTATAAATTGTGAGTACGACTCTACGGACATGTTCGATGACAATTCAACAAGTATGAAATCCCGATTGAATCTTAGGAATAGATTAGGATAAGAATAACATGTCATTAGGGGTTATGTGATTTGGGTGCTGGTCCGTATGTCCTACCGGTGGCTGAGTTATCCAGCATGTGTTGCAGATACTCGTCAGCTTGTGTAAGCAGACCCGTGGATAGATCTAGTGTGAGCATTATATGTGATACGAGATTGAGATAGCTTCAGCTATATTTGTGGCACTTAAGGTGCGAGATTTCTGAGTATCCGATAGTATTTCGAATGGTTCAACGGGTATGTCAAAGATGCGGATAATATGAGTTTGATATGGGATGGTACATGTATGTACATGAACTGAGCAATATATT
Organism: Gossypium hirsutum; assembly: GCF_007990345.1. Taxonomy (NCBI): domain Eukaryota; kingdom Viridiplantae; phylum Streptophyta; class Magnoliopsida; order Malvales; family Malvaceae; genus Gossypium; species Gossypium hirsutum. Next base: position 29,243,394 of record NC_053432.1, on the reverse strand, counting down.
GAAATAAGGAAAAATTATGAAAGTTACATCTAACTTTGTGAATGCTAATGTGGTAGGTTGGTGATTCATTATAAGCTATGTTATGTTATGTTTTTATTTGCTTAATTTGAGCATATATGATGAGTTGATTTTAATTTCTATATGAACTTACAAAGCTTTATAGCTTACTTTGTTTAGTTTTCCGTGTTTTATAATGAAACTAAAGCTAGCTCGGATTTAGGGACCGTCGAAGACTTCATCACACTATCCAACTATCACTTGGTAACTTTGAACTTAAGTATTTTGTGTAGGATTCTGGTCATTTTTTATATATAGTTTGGTAAAGAATTTAGCCATTTGAATTGGCTTGTAAATGTCTAAATTTTGGTTTTGTATATAGCCATGAAAGTTAGCTTAATTTGGTTAGTTTGGTTGTGTATATATTAGTGCATATGGCTTGTGTTGTGAATTTGATGATGGATATGTAATTCTTGTTGATAATGGGTATTGTGGAAGTCAAATGGTTGATGATTTAAAAATTTATATGCTTGTAAATTTAGGCAAATTAATGCATGTTTGAAAGTGTCTATTTAGTTGAGTTGAGAATGTGAATTTGGTATAAAATGGAAAAACATATTGTAGTATATGTGTGCTTTGTTGTTGTTGGTATTAAAATGGTTAGATTTATGCTTGGTTGAGATTAGATAAATGCCTACATATGCTATGTTTTTGTGCCAATTGGGTTGGTTTAGGTGTACAAGTTTGGGTGGCAAAATGGCTTGGTAAATAGCCTATTTTTGTCCACACGAGGAGAGACATGGGTGTGTGTCTCAGCCGTGTGTGACACACGGTCAGGTTACATGGCCGTGTGCCCCCTAGTGTTGAATTAAAAATCAGGTCAGTATGCTTCACACAGCCTAGCACACGGGCGTGTGATTGGCCGTGTGGCCTAAGTCAGCATACCTTACAGGTTTGGCACGGCCTAGCACACAGGCATGTGTGGCCATTTTTAGGGCACACGGGCGTGTGTGTTGGCTGTGTGATCCAAGTCAAAGAATTACACGGGGTCTGACACGGGCCAGGACAGGACCATGTGATCCCATTTTGAATGTCCGCACTGCCTATGACACGAGCGTGTCTTTAGCCATGTGAGACACATGGCCGAGCCACACGGGTGTGTGTCACCTGTATTTTGCAAAATTTTCTACGTGTTCCAAAAATTTCCTAAGTTATCGGTTTAGTCCCGAAGTACCTTGAATGCATGTTTAGGGCCTCGTAGGCTCATTCTAGGGACAATGGGGTTGATATTGAATGATGTTTTCTTGAGATTTGAAAGTGTTTCTGATATGTATGTGTAATTGTATATTATGTTTGGTAATGTTCCGTAACCCTATTCTGGCATTGAATACGAGTGAGGGGTGTTACAACACATGGTTCTTTAATGGTTGATCTTGAATTTTGAGAGGAAATCCACAAATTAATGGATGTTCCAACTCAAAATGGATCTATTAAAAGGCTTTTGATCTTATTTATCAAGATTAAATATGATTTTAAGGTAATTTAAAGAAATTTGAATTTCATCATCTTCATGAACTGATTTTTCAAAATTTTGTGAAATTGATTTAAAGATGAAATTGTTTCTTAGTATAAGTGTATTTGGTCTAGTATTGGCGAGTGAAAGTGTTTAGGAGGGCTAGAGAGATTAAATTTGTGAGGAATCAAGTTTTCGACTTGATGTTAAAAATCTGGTAATGTATCTTTGTGAAAGGATTTCGATTAATATAGTTAATTAAAATTCGTGTTTATTATAGCATTGGAAAGGTGGTAATGTCTACTTTATCTCCGCTGAAGCTTCAAATCTTGAAAAGGACCTAGCTAACCAGAATGAAGCTTGGATTTTCTTAGTTGATCACTTGTTTGTGGTAGAATAAATTGTGTGGTGAGTGTTTCTAAAGGCGATTTGGTAAGGAAACATTTAGGTGATTTTGTGCAATGTAATTAGGGTAATTATATTGATGATTAAAGCATGGTTACTAGAGTTTTTGATCATGATATATTGGTGTTACAATTGGTAATTGAACATTGGAAAATGACAAATGAAATGCTTGATTTAATCGGATGTTAAATGGCTATGTTACATGTTACACAGGCATTTTGTCACATTAAATTGAGCACAATAATGACTGACTTATATGCTATGCTTGACTAAATATATTGAAAATATGAATGGTGGATCCATTGGATATAATTGGCATGCCATAGGTTTTTGAGTACTCACCTTTATTTGTGACAATGAGAGTATATGACTCTATGTGGACTGATTTGTTTGGAGTAGATAAGGGAGTGTTGAGCATGAGTCTCCACTCATTGGGTTATCTAAGGTGCTACAAGGGAGCGTATGCTTCAGCCCACTCAACTTGGTGGACTGTATTTGATATTTGTGGGAGTTCGGAGATCTATTTCTCTGATGTATGATCACTCGAGTAAGCCATGAGAAGTGTATGCCAATATATTTATGTGTGATTATTGTTAGATCATTTGATGTTTGTAAACCATGAGTAACTGATTCTTGATATTGATAAAGCATATGAAAATTAAATTAACATATTTCATTATTATGGATGATAATTGGTGATTGATTGGATGTGATTTAAGCATGATTTGGATGTTGATTTACTAGTCATTTTTATTAACGTTCACTGAGCTTTCTAAAGCTCACACCTTCACAAATTGTGTAGATAGTCGTTAGCCTTAAGGAGCTGAAGAGCCGAGCAAGAGAGTTCCAAGAGATTTAGGCTTGGTAAAGACTCTATTACATATTTTAGAGACTATAATTGGGCATTGTGGAACTCCCGAGAATTAGTTTAATTTTGGTTGTAATTGGACTTTAGACATTTTATTTTGGATGGTTTTATAATAATTTTGAGGCATGTTTGAGTTTAATTATTGAATGATTTATGGTGTATTGTTGTTTGATAACACGGTGTGTGAGGCATGAAATTTGTACTAACGATTGTTTAAATGAAGCTTCCATTGAGTGATTTAGTATCGACTAAGGTAGGACACTTGTTTGATTTATTCAGTGTTTGTTATACATGAAATTGATTGCCTAATTCTATATAATTGAGGATTGATTGATGTCAATAAACTCAATTGAAGGTGTATGTATATTTATATTAATTAATCATAGTTAAATCAGATTTAATTGGTCATTCAAATATGTAAAATTGGGTTTTAAAATGAATTTTTTTCAAAAATAGGTGTAGTGGTTTTCACACAGGCGTGTGCCTGTCCATACAGGCATGTGAGGGGTTGCACACAGGCGTGTGGGTAAGTGACACAGGCGTGTGGAGGCTAGAGCTATCACATACGGGCGTGTGGGATTTCCCCATGGTTGTGTGCGATCAGTCTAAAAGTTTTTCATGACGTGAACATGGTTGTTTAATGACACACGATTTGAAGGAAATAACCGTGTGGGTTTTAGGGGGGGTTGAATTTTTGCCTCTTTAAATTGGAATTCTAGTTTGTTTAAGTTACAATGTAGTCCCTAATAATGAAACTTGAAATAGACATAGTAAATGAACTCAAGTTACGTTGAAATTTTTAGGCTTGCATAATTTGACTAAAAGAAGGTCGGTAAACACTTAGAACTAAAATCAGGTTAGTTTCACCACAGGTAACGAATATGCCCTTAGGTTAAATTACCTAGGAAAAGTTTAAAATTGGCTCATAATTTTCTTTCGAATTAATAAATAACTAATAATTAAATAAGATTGAGGTGTTATAAGGTCGGGGTGTGTCTTAGGTGGTCGCTAGCCGGAAAGTCACTTAGGTGGCTAATGTAATGCTTCAAATTTAAGCTAGTCCATCCCGGTCAGGTTTGCGGTGTCACAATGATAAAGTCATTAGTAAGCATGAAATGCTTATGTCATATGCTCCGAAGTTAATACTTGTATGATATTTGGTCAAGGGTCGTCACCTTTATTTCTTATTTTTGTTTATGTTGCTTGAGGACAAGCAATGTAATACCTCGTTTTTAGTCAAATCGGAACAGTGGTTTCGAGACCACAAATCTGAAGTTGAAATAATTATTTTATTATTATTTTGAGGTCTATAGCATGATAGAATTGTTGTGTAAAAATTTTGTTAAAAAGTTTTATCGTTTAGATGCTTAATTTGATAAAAATGACTAAATCGCGTAAAGTGAAAAAATGGAGTTCTATTAGCTAAAGGTGTATAATAGCTATGAAATATTAAAGTGGAGGTCCTTATGTGGTAATTAGACCATTTTTAATGTTAGTGGACATTTATGGACATATATTAAGTGACTTTAATGGTTTTGTTAACAAGGTTAAATATGTAAATTGGTAATTAAGGTAATTTAAATAAAAACAACAAATTCTATCATCCATTAGTTATCTTCTTTCATTGAAATTCGAAGAGATGAAAAGCCATTGTTAGGGTTTTTATTCAGTCAAACTTCCATTGTTTATTAAGGTATGGTTTTTGTCTCGTTTTTAATGATTTCTATGTTTTTGAGATTGTTGCAGCTTAATCTAGCTAGCCCAGGGACTAATTTGCAAAATTGTTAAAGGTTTAGGGTTTGAAATTGATGAATATGTGTATATTTTGATGTTTGATGGTAGAAAATGCATGGTTGTTGTTAGATAAACAACAAATATAAAGTGATTTTTGATAAAATTTCCAATTAGGGATTAAATTGTGAAATGTGTAAATTTTGTGGCTAAATTATGAAATAAATGAAAAAAGTGGGCTGCTAGGGACTTAATTGAAATTCGCCTAGCATGTGTATAGGTGGAATTGCATGAATTTGTGTATTTATGATATAAGGACTAAATTGTAAAAATGTTGAAATATTAGGGGTAAAAGTTTAAAATTGCCTTAATATGTATTTTAGACTAAATTGAATAGAATGATAATTAAATAAGTTAATTTTGATTACATTTAGATCAAGAAAAGTGAAATTCGAATTTAGATCGAGGGAAAAACAAGGTTTTAGACTAGTCGATCCGTTCCGTCGTTTTAGCGATCGAGGTAAGTTCTTATGTAATAACATTATTATATTTGAGTTTTAAATGCTTTGATATTGCATAAATTGTGAATACGACCTTGCGGAAATATTCAACGATGATTCGAAAAATATGAAATCCTGGTTGAACCTTAGGAATATATTAGGATACAAATGACATGTCATTAGGAGTTATGTGATTGGGTGCTGGTACATACGTCCTACCGGTGGCTAAGATATCGGGCATGTGCTGCGGATTCTCGTCAGCTTGTGTGAGCAACACCGTGTAGCCTCGTCATGATCGTCAGCTTGTGTGAGCAGACCCGTTGATAGCTCAAGAGCGAGCATTATATGTGATATGAGATTGAGATAGCTTCGGCTATTTATGTGGTACTTAAGGTGCAAGATTTCTCTTGTTTTTAGTAGTATTCAAATGGTTCAATGGGTATATGAAAGATATGGATGAGTATGAGATTGATACGAGATGATACAGGTATGTACATGAACTGTATAAGCTTTGAATCGAAGAAACTTGTGAAATTCTCATTTAACCTTGTGATTGAATAAGTGATGGGTTTGTGTATTTATTTGAGTTATATATTGATATGATCAATTATTCAAATTTTGTTTCTATAGTAAGATAAGTTTATTATCATACGAGCTTACTAAGTTTTATAGCTTACATTGTTTATTTTTCCGTGTTTTTGTAGTGAAATTAAAGCTAGCTCGGATTCGGAAATCATCGGAGACCTCATCTCACTATCAAGCTATCACTTTGGTACTTTTGAGTTTATATTTTGGATATATGGCATGTATAGGAACCTTGGTCATTTTGTTATATATATTAGTAATGAATTTAGCCTTTTGGATTAGCTTGTAAATGTTTAATGTTTAGTCTGGTATATAGCTATGAGAGTTGGCTTACTTTGGTTGATTTGGTTGTGTATATATATGGAAATAGCCTTTATTATGCATATGGTAATTGTATTATAAATTTTGTGATGAAAGGTAGTTTGTGAATTGGTAAATTGTGTATCATATGTTTGATAAGTTGAGTTTGGTATGTATGTGATTTTAGATAAGATGATGCTTTTATGAGTTTCGTCTTATTGATAATTTGAGATTTAGAGTTTTGGTATGAAATTGAATGACATATTGTGGTATTTTTGTACCTTGTATTGTTTGAATTGTCATGGCATGAATTAAGCTTATTTGAGATTGGATGAATGCCTATTTGTGCCATTTTATGTGCCATTTGGTTTGGTGTAGGTGTATGAAAATTTGGGTGGAAAGTTCGCTTGATAAATAGCCTATTTTTGTCCACACTAGCAGAGACATAGGTGTGTGTCTCAATCGTGTGTGACACACAATCAAGTTACACGGCCGTGCGTCACCTGGTGTTGAATTGGAAATCAAGTCAGTATGTTCCATACGGCCCAGCACACGGGCGTGTGACTTGGCCGTGTGGCATAAGTCAGTATACCCTACAGGTTTGGCACGGCCTAGCACACAGCCTGGCACATGAGTTGGTCACACGAGCGTGTGTTTGGCCGTGTGACCCAAGTCAAAGAGTTATGCAGGGTCAGACACGGATTGGGACACGGTCATGTGATTCCATTTCAAATGTCCACATGGCCTGTGACATGGGCATGTCTTTGGCCGTGTGAGATATACGGTTGTGCCACATCGACTTGTGTCACTTGTATTTTGTAAAATTTTAAGTTTTCTAGAAATTTCATAAGTTATCAGTTTAGTCCTGAACCATCCTGAATGCATGTTTTGGCCCTCGTAGGCTTATATTAGGGACATTATGAATATATGTGAATGTTTTATATTTGAAATGGAAATTGTGTGAGAAATGTTTGTTTAATTGAGTTATAAGTCTGATAATGCTCCGTAACCCTATTCTGGCAATGAATATGGGTGAGGGGTGTTACAAGCAATGACATAAGTGTATAGGAGTTTGATCTGCCGTAATTTAGTGTAGTAGATTAAACTAGTTTTCGCACTTATGGATCATGAATACAAGCATTTTCATTATATTTTAGTTAAGTTTCTTTGGCTTTACTTACATTCAATAAAGTGTACAAATTGAGTCTTTTATTAACCTTAAGGGCTGAATACGGCCTAAGGTAGAGCTAATGTACCTTGTGAGTGTGTAAAAGACCATTAGAAGGCATTTTAGTCCAATATTGGATGCTATGTCGTAACACAGGAGGATCGATATTGCAACATAGAAAGCGAAATGGAGAAAGTATGAAACTGTGTTCGATATCGCGACACAGACTGAGGGTGTTGCGACACACCCCTGAAGACATCTCAAGGAGTATACTGCCACCTCTATTGTGACACAAGTTGTGTCGCAACATCAACTCTGGGACAGAAATTAAACATGATGCAAGGGCATTTTGGTCTACACAATTAAACCTAAAGGTCGAGGACGTCAGCAACCCTAGGGTTAAGGATGACGACCACCTAAAAGTTATAAATAGGCTCATTTGGCACATGTTATAGACATCATTTCTTTAGCCTAGATTATCTCTATAAAATTTAGTTTAGTTTTCTTTCATTCTTAGGTTTTAGATTTATTTTATTTGTTCTTGCTGATTTCAAGAGATCTGAATTGTGGAAGCATTTAAACTCTGTGGATTCAAGGTTAATTTCAATACAATTAGGCTCTTTCATTTACTTTATCTTGTCAATTAGTTAGCATGCTTTCTCTTTATTTCGATTTCATATTGTCTATGAAAGCCATGAGGAACTAATCTTTCTGTGGGGGATTAGCGAGTGGAGGTATGATCTATTAATTGTTTTTTAGGGTTACTCAACAAATCAACTATTTGGGAAAGGAAGAATGTGAAACAAACATTGGGCCTAACAATCCCAGAAAGTCATCAAGGTGGGTATTGTCCATTCGTGAACACCTTCACCCCAAACTAGTCTGGACTGTGAGGTCAAAAGATAAGTAGTTCTTGCTGACTCGTTATGTTAGTGGAAGATTGGAAGATTGGAAGATCCTGCTAAGGTAACGACTAGTTGATGGACGGGGAACTTGAGGCAACAGTTGATGAGGATTACCGAAACAAGCTAATCACCCATAATCTAGATTTTATTTACTCTACTCTTCTATCTCCTTAATTTTATTTACTTTATGTTATTTTACTTTCTTATTTTAAACACTTTAAAAACCTTTCTTTTATGCTCTCATACTATAATTTATTTAAAGTACTAATTAGATCTTTTAGTGTTTAGGTTAAAATTGATCTAGCACTCGCCTCCTTTGGGTACGATCCTCGGAGTACTCACCTATTTCGTAGTAAAACTATATTACGACTTGACCCATATACTTGTAAATACCACCTTGTCGTTCTATATTTTACTGTAGTATTACGTCCAGTGGCGATCATTAACTCTTTATGACCATGTGGTTCATCTTGTACTTAAAATTTAAAAGACACACGACCGTGTGATAACCTGTGTCCTAGGTCGTCTTCTTTCTAAATAACCCATAATACAAGCCATTTCAATCACCATTTCTTACACACCAAGCCAAATGTACTATCTCGTTTTCAGTGAAATCAGAATAGTGGTTTTGGGACTACAAATCCAAGTTAGAAAAAAATTATTTTAATATTATTGCATGGTCTGCATTATGATAGGAATAACATATGAAAATTTTGTTAAGAAAATTTTAACCGGTTATATGCTTAATTGTGGAAAGGACCAAATTGCATAAAATACAAAAGTTGAGTTCTAGTAGTTATAAGTATCAAATAGCTATGGAATTCAAAATTTGAGGTCCTTATATGACAATTAGACCATTAAATGGAGTTAGTTGATATTTATGACGATTCATCCATGGAAAATTAGAAAAGGAAAAGGACAAAATTGGAAATTAAATTAATTAAAGATGAAAATAAGCTAATATCATCTTATTTCATCTTCATCCCCAAAATTTTTCTATGGAAACCCTAGATAAGAGAGAAAACTTCAAGCAAGCTTAATTAGGTAAGTAATCATGTCCTGTTTTTAGTAATTTTTACATTCTCGATATCGTAATAACTTAATCTATCTATTTTGGGGATTGATTTGCAAAGTTATCAAAGTATTAAAATTTTACCATGGATGAGTATGCTAAAACTTTGAAATTTATGGTAAAAAATGAAAGGTTGTTGATAGATAACAACTTTTGTAAAGTGAATTTTGATGAAATTATGATGTAGGGACTAAATTGTAAAGATGTAAAATTCATGGAAAATTTCTATCTTTTTTTGTGAATTACATGGATTGTTATTGTTATATGAAAAATTCGGCTAGGCTTGGAATAAGGATTAAATTGCATAAATTTTATTTTCCGAGCCTAGAGACAAAATCGTCATTAATTAAAAGTTTTGAGGCAAAATGATAATTTTGCCTAGGATGTGAATTGGATTGAAATTAATATGAATTGTATTAAATTGAGTTAAATTTACTCATATAGATCCAGATAGACCTAGTACGGAATTGGATCGAGGAAAACAAAAAGTATTAGATTAGTAGATTTTCGTTATGAACAAGTGTTGAGGTAAGTTCGTGTAACTAAATTGTGTACATTTATATGTTTGAATTAAATATTGTATATGTGAATGTTGAATTGTGAAATTTTTATGTTTATGAGATTAATCATAAATCCGATAATGCCCGATAAATATAAAATCCCATTTGGATACATGAAATTCGATTGGATACAGGGCTCTTGTATTGTTTGTGGTATTGCATATGTTGTAGACACACCATAGCTTGAAAGAGCGTCCCATTATTAGCTCTCCTGAGCTTCCCGTATGATGGTTCTTGCAAGCTTCCTGTTATAGCTCTTCAGAGTGTCCCGGTAAGTAGTGATCCTACATGTGTTGTGGACACACTTTAGCTCTTATATATGAGCTTTCTAATTATATGACTCTTCATGAGTTTCCTGTTATTTGGCTCTTTGTGAGCTTCCTGATATGGCTCTCTTGAACTTCCTGATAGATGGCTATCCGAAGATCTCTAATTAATGGCTCTTTGGAGCTACCCGTTATAAGCCCACACGAGCTTCCTGAATATGACTCTTATGAGTTTCCTATTTTAGCCTGGATAAGCTTCCCATTTATGTGTTTTATAAGCACTCCTTAGTATGTATTGACGGATTTACTATATAGTACACTTTGTGTGTACTGCCCATGTATCCATTGAGATTTTAAATGATTCAACGAGTATCTTTTTGATAAGGGATAATATGAATTCAAGATGAAATAACATGAGAATACTTGATATGCAAAATATGGTAAGTCCATGTTCCTTGCAAACTTGAAATGATAAACACATGTATGTGGAAATGGTATATTGATGAGCTCATCTATATTACTTGGTAGTTATATGAATTGACATAACTAACATGCTTGATAAGGATTTATGTGTGGTTAGGCTATTGATTTTATTGATTTGTACGTACTATGAGTGTTTATTTAAATGAACATGATTGGTAAGTTAATTTCCTATTATATGAACTTACTAAGCATTATATGCTTACTCTAGTTATTTTCCTCTGTTTTACATGGCACAGTCGTGTGGTGGTCGGATTGTGGCCGTGTGGGTCACACGGACTAGGCCAAGTTGTACGTGTGACAGCCCTAAAATGACCCTAGTCGGAAAGCGGTTTCAGGACCGCTAAACCGAGTCACCAAATTATTTGAATATGATATTTATTGTCTAAAATAAATGTGTGAAAATTTTAAGCTTCGATTTAGTAAATTTCATGTGAATTTAGTCAATAGGACTTATGTGTGACATTTTTGAAATGTGATAGATCAAAACATAAGGACCTATTAGTGCATGTTGAAAAATGGGGGACTTGCATGTCAATTTTTCCCCCCATCTGGTAGTGGCCGGCCATGACATTAGGATGGACAAAGGGTGATGGGCAAAACATGTCATAGACATGTTGTGTTGGTGCATCATGGGAGGAAACAATAAAATAAAATAAGGAGTATGGGTAATAAAATAATAATGGAAAGGTAAATGATGATGAAAAAAATTGTCTCATCCATGTTCCCCCCCATTGCCGTGAATTGAAGAAAGAAAACAAAAAAAAATGTGTTCATTCTTGAACATCTTTGTCCGAATAGAGGAAAGAAAGGAAGGGGAAGAGCTTGAGAAAATCGGCTATGGTGGTTTGCTAGACTAAGGTATGTTTGATGTTGTCCTTGAGATTCATGCATGTTTTTAGTTGTTAGTTTGAGTTCTACCTAGCCCATGGTTTAAATCTTTGCTATGAGATGGAGATGATATTCGGCCATGGGTGTTGTCTTCTTGGTTGATGTTTGATGTTGTGGTGATGAGGCATGAAGATGAGTTAAGTTTCGGCTAAGGTGGATTTGTGTTGATGTCATTTGCATGCTAAGTGTAAAGCTTTGTAATGATACATGTGATGGTGATTGATGACTCTTGGATTTTCTTTTTGGCATTTTTGAGTTAGACATTAAGTTCTTTGTGTAACCCATGACCAAAATTGAATGGTATGGTGTCTTGATGCATTCGGCCATGGTAGAAAATAGATGTGAAATGGTAGTAAGGTGAAGTGCAAAATGTTAGTATTTGATTACTAGTACATATATGTGTATTAGCCAAGTTTTGAACTTGAAACAAAATGGTATTTGGTCAATACAAGTGACCATACTTGTAGAATGTATTAAGTATGCAACCGGCCTCAACATAGACATGCATGTTCGGCCACACGAATGAATGCATAGATTGATGTTGTACATTTGGCTATAGGTAAGCATAATGATGATCCTATCTTGACTTAGACAATCGGCTCACGGAGAATTTGTTAAGTGCTTAGTTAATTGATATTAGGTTAATGATGTGTGTATTTGGTCCTAAAGGTGCACATGAGGAAATGTTTGATTAATTGTACTAAATTGCTTAATGTGATTAAAAATGCGTATGACCATTTTGTATTTGAGCTAAAGGTGGCCATATGACCTATCAAATTCATTGTCATATTCGGCCATAAGCTAGCATAATGAGACTTTAATAAGTTAAATTTGTTTGAATTAGCTCAAGAGCTTAGAGGACCAAAGTTGGATAAAGGAAAGGAAAAAGTGATCGAATAGCCGCCGAAATCGTTCAACAACATCCGAGGTAAGTTTTAAGTGATTAAACGTTGAGTAAATTCAATTATAATAGGACATGATGAGTTGATTTAATAAGATATGATGTGGCCATGATATGTTCTAAGCTCAAATGGTAAGTTCTTAAGTGTTTGAGCTTGGGAATTTAAGGGTAATTTGAAATAGTCTGCTTAGGACAGCAGCAGTAACGTGACTTTAGAAAATCACCATAAATTTATGGATTTGAATTAGAGGCTGAATGAGACATGAAATTAAATCTTAATGAGTCTAGTTTCTTATAAAAGAAACCGTGTAAGCAAAGGAATTTCCGATAATGAGATACTTAAAGTTGTGTAAGACAGCGCAGAATGACACTGTAATCCTCTGTTCTGTTTCTAGAAAATCATTATAAATTGTACAAAAATGGTTATAAGATAAAATTTATATGCTTAGACTCCTTAATGAGTCTAGTTTCAAATGAAATCAAATACAACACATTTTGAATTCTGTAAAATGAGAAATTTGATTCGTAGTGAAGAGTGGTCAGATTAGTCAAACAGTGAAACAGGGGAAACTTTAAGAAAAATCTGGTATTGATTGGCCAAACCTAAAATTCTAGAAATTTTATGGATGGAAGATATACGAGTCTATATTCAGGGAAAATTAACGGCAAGTGATTTGGAGTTTTGTAGCTCCAGTTATAAATAATTTAGTGACTACTGCTCAGGAAAACAGCTCGTAGTGAATATGTGATTTTGTTGTAAACATGGATAAAACTTGTTTTAGTTACTCATAAGCTATTGATTAAACCCATACGTGAATTCTAAATCGTGATATTGTAAAACGATACATGAGTGTTAGATGGATCTTTGATATTAAAATTTGTGAAATTGTAAGTTTATGAGTATTCGAATATGAAATGATAGTATGGCGTGAAATTGAATTATTCATTGGGAAATGATTAATGTAGATTCGGCCAAGACAAAGTGTATACATGATAGTATATGTGATATGTGAAGTATATTTGGATAATTGTGATGTGAGTGTATATATGTGATAAGGCATAATAGCCGATGTGATGAATGTGAAAGTGTATATATGTGATAAGGCCGAATGGCCGATGTGATGAATGTGAAAGTGTATATATGTGATAAGGCCTAATGGCCGATGTGATGAATGTGAAAGTGTATATATGTGATAAGGCCTAATGGCCGATGTGATGAATGTGAAAGTGTATATATGTGACAGGGCCGACTGGCCAACGTGATGGATGTGAAAGTGTATAAATGTGATAAGTCCCGAAGGGCATTTGTGTCAGTACTATATCCGGGTTAAAACCCCGCAGGCTTTATGCGAGAATATTATCACTGATTAATGTCCGTAAGCTTCGTGCTCGTACTATATCCGAGCTCTAAAGACCCGATGACTACGTGTGGGGATTTCGTCCGGGTAAGACCCGATAACTTCGTGTGGAGATTATGTCCGGGTAAGACTTCGTAATAAGAATTGCTTATAAATATATTCAATGCGAAAGGTTAAACAGGTATGTACTCCAAGTTTATATGTGAGCTTGATTTGCACTAAATCATAAGGTAGTTATGTGATGCATACGAGAGCAATCTATGAGACTATTCCTATGATTATGTGACATCGGATCAGTGTGAGAGGTTATGTGAAATCATACGATATATCTATGTCACATGAGCTCACTTTTATGTGAAAGTTTATCTGCCTATTGTATATGATGAGATGTGCATATTCGGTAAAGGGATGGTATGCCCGAAGGAAGAGTGAGATAAAAATACGAACAACTATGTTATAATTTGATTGTTATCTGTTGACACTGCTTAAAACTTACTAAGCATTGTAATGCTTACTCCGTTTACTCTGTTTCCTCTGTTTTATAGATCTCATTTGGAAGCTACAGGCTCGGGGATCATCAGCAACTAGTCACACTATCACTATCCACTGTTTGGTACTGCTACGTTTTGGATTATCTTATGGCATGTATAGAATAGACTAGTGGCGGAAGAATATTTTTGGTTAATGTATATAAGCCATGCGAAAATGGCACCTTTTGAATGTTTACTTAGAGAAGTTTAAATTTTATCCCTGGCTGTGCTTAGTACTTATTTAAATGAATGATCTTTATTTCAAGAAAAAGTTCAAAATTTTACTGTTCTGACATGAGTTACAAGTCCGGTAATGCCCCTTACCTATTCCAGCGACGGTTACAGGATAGGGGTGTTACAGTACGTGTGGGCCACACAGGAAAGGTCAATCTGTGTGAGTGGGCCACACGAGCGTAGTGGTGTAACAACCCGGTTTTAGTTAAATCAGAATAGTGGATTCAAAATCACAAATCCGATGTTATAAAATTATTTTAATATTATTTTTGGTGTTTATAGCATGTGATTATATGTGTGTGAAAGTTTTGTGAAATAAATTTAGCATTTGAATGCTTAATTTGATAAAAGGACTAAATTGCGTAAAATGCAAAAGTTGCATTCTAATTGTTCAAGTGCTTATTTGCTCTGAATAATTAAATGTAAAGTCCTTATGTTGTGAGTAGGCCATGGATAGTGGGAATTGACATGAATAGCCATCCATTATATGTTTTATTAATGTTTAAACAAAGGTTAATAAAGTAATTTGTGATTTAAGTTTAATTAAATTTAAAAAAAAACAAAATGGTGGCCATGTATCATCTTTTTGCACTGAATTTTGAACAAAAAGTAAGCTATCTTCAAGATTTAGGGTTCGACACCTTTAATTCTTAATTAAGGTATGAATTTTTTTGATGATTTTTATGTTTTTGTGATCGTTGCATCGAGTACTAGCTAGCCCGTGCCCTAATTTTCAAGTTTGTTGATGATTTTGTGAAGTGCCATTAATGAATGTTTAAGCTTTTAAATGTTTGATGATGAAAAATGGATATTTGTTGATAGATTATCATATTTCGTTAAGTGATTTTTGGTAAAAATGTCATAAGGATTTATTTGTGAAAATGTGAAAATGTGTGGTTAAATGTGTGAATAAATGATAAATATAGGCTTATATGTGCACTAGGAAAATTCGGCTAGCTTGGGAAGGTATTAAATTGCATGAATTTTGTATATTTATGAAATAGAGACTAAATTTTAATATGTGGAACTTTAGAGGTAAAGTGTAAAAATGCCCAAATATGTGTTTGTGGACTGAATTGAATGATTTGATGAATAAATGAGTAAATTTTGAATTTATATAGATCAAGAATGAAAGAAATCGGATTTAGATCGGGGAAAATCAAAAGTTATCGAATAGTCGATCCAGTTTGTTTATCCCGAATACAAGGTAAGTTCATATGCAAATAAATACCTTTAAATTGATTTATAAATGTTTATTTGTCATTGAATTGCTATGAATGTTGAACGAGCAAATAAGAGCAAGAATCGATGAAATTATGATATACAAAAGTCCCGTACGAACCTTAGGAATAGTATAGGATACAAATGTCATGACATTAGGATTAACAAGACGTGATTATGTGTAAGACCATGTCTGGGACATTGGCATCATATTGCGATTACATGTAAGACCATATTTGGGACATTGGCATCGTTATGTGATTTCATGTAAGACCATGTCTAGAACATTGGCATCGATATGTGATAACATGTAAGACCATATCTGGGATATGACATTGTACGAGCTATATGTGATTTTCGAGTATCCTTAACGATTCTGAAAGGTTCAACGGGCAAAGTCAAGTCGAGAAAGAATATATGAACGAGTTCATTGATTTAGCTACGTACGAGATTCACATAAGTATTGAAAAGGGAAGTATTTGATGAATTCACATGTGACATTGAATGTGTATACAGTGGGAAAGGTTTGTAAACTTATATGTGCTTATTCATAATTTTCCTATTTGATGGAAATGGTGTTGATTCATGTGGTAATTTTATTTGTATATGGCTTACTAAGCCTTTAGAGCTTACATTATGTGTTTTTTCCCTGTTTTATAGATTATCGAGCCTAGCTCAGACATCGAGGATCATCAGGAACTGTCACCACACTCTCGGCTACTTGTTGGTATTTTTTGGATGCTTTGTAAATATGATATATGGCATGTATAGGCTAGTGAGTCGATGATAAGTTTGGAGTTATGATATTAGCCATGTGTATTGGCTTGTGAAATGATGTAATCTTGGTGTGTGTTTATCCCTTTAAGTTGGCTTGATTTATGAGTTTGATAAGTGATATATGTAGTAATAGTTACCTTATGTTTTGGCATATTTGATATAGTTCTTGGGATGGTTATGAGTTGCTTAACTAACTAGATGTTAATTGGTGCATTATTGCTTGAAGATGACATGTTGTGGATTGATTTTGAGATGATGAAATGGTATGTTTTGTGACATGAATTAGTTGATATTATGGTGAGAATACGCATAAGGAAGTTAGGTGAAAAATGTTGGCTATGACATATTGATGTGGTATGCTTTTTGTTATGATTTTCGGGGTTGAATGAATGATTTATAAATGGCATAAAATGTGTATGAAATAGCATGCTTTGGTTGCCTTTGAATGCATTGAAATGGTATGAAATGATGTGGTATAGATATGCTTGAGAAGGATGAGAAATATGGCTTCAACCAAGCCTAATTTTGCCCCACACGGTTGAGCACACGGGCGTGTGTCTCGGCCGTGTGCCTACTGTAACTTATTTAAACAAGTTAGTAAGTTACACGGCTTAGACACACGGGCGTGTCTATTGGCAGTGTGTGACACACAGGTTGACACATGGGCGTGTGGCCGGCCGTGTGACCCAAGTCAGTATACCCTTCATATTTCACACAGCCAAGGCACACAGGTGTGTCTTCAACCGTGTGATGCGAGTCAGTATGTATGCCCTGTTTCAACATGGCTTGTGACACGGGCGTGTCTGGTGGCCGTGTGAGGCACATGGCCTGTTGACATGGGCATGTGATCTCTGTATACATGAAAATTTTATGAGTTTCCCAAAGTTTTCAAATGTTATCGATCAGTAAGGGCTGAATAAACCTTATTTTGCATGCCTTAATATTCTGATAGACTGAACTAAATAGGATACTAAATGTATGCCTGACTGTACTACTACATGTATATCTGATATCTGTATATAAGCATGTTGAGCATGTTAATTTGTTATGTCTGTATCTGTTTCTATATCTGTTTTGGGGTGGGATTTGTATATGCGGAGGAAGTGTTCTGTATGACGATCATCACTTATATTCTGGTAGCTTGGCTGCACATTATCTGATGTGTGTCGTAAAGGCACGACATGGTGTGTAGGGTTGGGTGGGTGTTCTAAACCCTACATGGTGTGTTAGAGATGGTCTGTAGAGGATGGGGTAGGTTTCTGATTATCTGACCTGTATATTTGTATCCACTATCTGTATCTGCGTTGGACATGAGTCTGAATCTGTATTTAATTGTATTTATGAGATTTCTATATGTTAGCGTACTTAAGTCTGTGGGGTTTCAGATTGAGTTTACGAAAACTCACATTTTTTTGTTTGTTCTTTCAGGTAATCCATAGACTTAAGTGGATTGGTGCGATGGAGCCTCTTGGTGACCACGAGTCTATAAATGGTTAGTGACTATGAATTTTATGTTGGTTTTAAGGATTATTTCTGTAGTTTTGAAATTTATCGACTAACTAGACTGTTCGGTTTTTAACCTTTGATTTTTGGGTTGTTTGATAATTTGATTTCTTTAATAAAATGATTTATAAAATCGACGGTTTACGAAAATAAAGGTTTTCTGAAAAAGTGAACTAAATTTTTAAATAGAGTGGTTTTCGAGAGATTCCACTATAAAACACGTTTAAAGGCAAAGTAATTAATTAGAAAAATGTTTGGGGTGTTACATTTAGTGGTATCTGAGCTAGGTTAAAAACTCGGGCTGTGAAGTTTGGGTCCCAAAATTGTGATTTAAAAAGAATTAGTTTTCAAATATTTTCGGTAATTTGATAAAGTATATGGTACACTGAGTCTCCGGCGCCAATTCTATAAGTATCTCTATACATAGATAAAACTGTTCTAAAAGACTGTAGATAGTATTTTCTAAAATTGTACTGAAATAGTCCCTAATACAAAATCAAAAAATACACAAAATTGGCATATACTTATGCTTAGCCGAATATTCATAGCACTCATACAAGTCCACATATTTCATTTATTTCACATTTTAGTCCCTCAATTTACAATTTTCAGAATTTAGTCCAAATTACTCAAATTCATAAAAAATTCAAATACAAAATATGTTAACCCAAAAAATATCTTTCATTTACTAACAACTAACTTCACAAAGCTTATAATTTCATTAATGGTTCAACTCAAAATCATCAACAAAATCAGAAATTGAGACATGGGCTTGATAGTATACAAAGCAACGATTACAAAAACGTAAAAATTATCGAAAACTGATCAAAAACCATACCTTAATCAAATATTTGCTTGGACGAACCTTAAGAAGCTTATTTTCTTTATTTTTCTTCTAATTTTCGACAATAAGGATGAATGAATCATCCATTAACATGTTTTGTTTTATTTATTTAACATAATATGCTAAATACCAATTTTTCCCTTTCATTAAACCATTAACAAACCATTATATTAAGGCCATGATTGTCCATTAACCATGTAAATGGAATATTAACCACATAAAGACTTCTCATTTACAAATGCATAACAAATAAGAATACTTAACATATAGCAAGCAACTTTTACATTTTACGCGATTAGGTCCTTTTTGCAAATTGAGCACACAAACGATTAAATTTTCATACGAAATTTTCACACATGCTAATTCACATATCATAAGCACAGAAAATAATATTAAAATATTTTTCTAACTCAGATTTGTGGTCCCGAAACCACTATTTTGACTAGGGTCTAAACCAGACTATTACATGTGGATCTTTAGAGCACCGTATAAGAGAGTGTCCACAATGGGCTGATTAGATGCAAGCTTTAGGACCAGGTTCTGTACAGCTTCAGAGGGTAGTTCAGGAGCCATCTAAGGGCTGTGGACAGGTTATGGGTGGTAATGGTATGGGTCGTGGGCAGAGAGCACAGGGTAGAGGTGCTAGTTAGACAGAGGCAAGGTAGCCTACACTGGTTTATGCTGCTCGTCATCGAGAGGATAGAGATGCTTCAGATGTTATTACTGGTATGTTCTTTATTTTTGATGTACCTTATACTGCTTTGATAGACATAGGTTCTACACACTATTGTAGCTTGTTCTGTTTATGAAAACCTGGGGATTTCTGTTTGGAGCACTTCTAGTGAGATCACTGTACTGAGTCTGTTGGGGCAGTCTGTTTGGGTTAGTAAACTGTACGGGGATGTTCTGTTAGAAGTGCAAGGAGCTGTATTTTTGGCTGAACTTTCATTTGGGGAGTTCGACTTGATTTTGTGTATGAACTGATTGGTCAAGCATTGAGATAGTTTGGATTGCACGACTAAGAGGGTCATTTTGAGGACTGAGGATGATAAGGAAGTGGTTATGATCGGCAAGCATCGAGATTATCTGTCCAATGTGATCTCCGCTCTTGTGGATGAGAAACTGGATCGAAAGCGGTGTGAGGTGTATTTGGCTTACATCAGTGTTTTTGTTTTTGGGGACTCTTCTCTTGAGGACATCAGAACAGTGAGGGATTTTTCGGATGTCTTTCCTGAGGAGTTACTGGGTTTACATCCAAATCGAGAAGTTGAGTTTGGAATTGAGGTTCTACCGGGTACAGCTCTGGTGTCCATCGTTCCATACCGAATGGCACCGAAAGAGCCTACAAAGCTTAAGGTTCAACTTCAAAAGCTTCAAGACTGTGGTTTCATCTGTCCTAATGTGTCTTCGTGGGGGGCACCAATTTTATTTGTTAAGAAAAAAGTATGAGACGATGAGGATGTGTATTGACTACCGGCAACTGAATAAACTGACGATGAAGAATAAGTATCGACTTCTGAAGATCGAAGATCTATTTGATCAGTTCTGAGGGGCTTCATTGTTTTCAAAGATTAATTTTCATTCTAGGTATCATCAGTTGAGAGTTAAGGAGGTGGATGTTCATAAGACTGCATTTAGGACTCGTTGTGGACATTACGAGTTCCTAGTTATGCCTTTTAGTCTGACGAATGCTCCGGCGGCATTCATAAATTTAATGAACTGAGTCTTTTAGCCATATCTAGATCAGTTCATCGTGGTCTTCATCGATGACATTTTGGTTTACTCTAAGACCGAGGATGACCATGATGAGCATCTTCAGATACTCCGAGAGAAACAACTCTACGCTAAGTTGAGCATGTGTGAGTTCTTGTTGCAAAAGGTAACTTTTCTGGGGCACGTGGTTTCTGTTGAGAGAATCTGAGTTGATCCTAGAAAAATTGAGGCTGTGCTCGAGTGGAAACAACCTAAGAACGTATCTGAGATCCACATTTTTCTAAGTTTGGCGGGGTATTATCAATGTTTTGTTGAAGGGTTCTCTCTGATCACAGCTCCTTTGACTAAGCTTCTGCGTAAGGGTGTTCCTTTGTTTGGTCTGATACGCAGTAATCGAGCTTGGAGAAACTCAAGTCTGTTCTAACTTAGGCTCTTGTTCTGATATAGCCTGAATTTGGAAAAGAGTTTGTGGTATACAGTGATGCGTTGAACTCCGAATTGGGATATGTATTGATGCAAAAAGGGAAAGTTGTAGCTTATGAATCCCGTCAGCTTAAGACACATGAAGGTAATTATCCGACGAATGATCTCGAGTTAACTGCTGTGGTTTTTGACTTGAAAATCTAGAGGCACTATTTGTATGGTAAGAGGTATATTATCTACACTAACCACAAGAGCCTCAAATATCTCCTTACCCCGAAGGAGTTGAATCTTAGGTAGCGGCGATGGATTGAGCTGCTCAAAGATTATGACTGCATGATAGAGTATCGTCCTGGTAAGGCTAATATGGTGGCTAATGCTCTCATTCGTAGAGCAATGACTGATTTGAGAGCGATGTTCGCTCGAATTAGTCTATTTTATGATGGGAGTCTATTAGCCGAGTTGCAAGTTAAGTTGACTTGGATTGATCAAATTCGAGATAAGCAATCAGGGGATGAGTTTCTGAGTTCACAGTTTTCTCAGATTGAGAGTGGTAGTACTTCTGACTTTGGGTTATATAGCGATGGTGTTCTTTATTTTCGAGGTCGGATTTGTGTGTCAAATGATTCCAATTTGAGGTATCCAATTTTGAGGGAGATGCATAGTAGCCCTTATGCTATGCATCCCCGTGGTAATAAGATGTATCGCGATCTTCGTGAGTTGTACTGGTGGAGGGGTTTGAAGCATAAGGTTACAGATTTCCTCATGGAAATGGGAACAGTAACGATGGACTTTGTTACTAGGTTGCCCTTGACACCCACTAAGAAGGATTCTATTTGGGTTATCGTAGATTGAGTGACCAAGTCCACTCATTTTATTCCGGTTCGGACGGGCTATTCTCTGCAGAAGTTAGCGAAGCTTTATATCTCTGATATTGTAAAACTGCATGGAGTTCTTGTTTTGATTATTTCTGATAAGGATCCTCGCTTCACTTCTCGGTTCTAGAAGAAATTGCACGAGACTCTGGGGTCGAAATTTGACTTTAGTACTACTTCCATTCTCAAACCGATGGTCAATCTGAGAGCATGATTTAGATACTAAAGGATATGCTTCAGAGTTGTGTAATTAATTTCTGAGCTAGTTGGGAGGATTACCTGCCCCTAGCTGAGTTTGCGTAAAATAAATTTTCTAATCTAGCATTCAGATGGCACTTTACGAGGCCTTGTATGGTCGTAAGTGTTACACTCCGCTATGTTGGACTAAGTTGGGCGAGCGTTGGGTTTTGGGTCCTAAGTTGGTTTCTGAGACTGAAGATAAAGTTAGACTGATTCAGAATCATCTGAAGGTAGCTTCAGATAGACAGAAATCTTATGCAGATCTGAAGAGACGTGATATTGAGTACCTGTGGGGGACTTTGTGTTTCTTAAGTTTCTCCATGGAAAAAAGTTCTAAGATTCGGTCATAAAGGAAAGTTGAGCCCTAGGTTCATTGGGCCGTATCAAATTTTGAAGCATGTGGGACCGGTTGCTTATCAATTGGAGCTACCTCTAGTGTTAGATCGTATCCACAATGTGTTCCACGTTTCGATGTTAAGTCTGTATCAGTCTGACCCATCTCACATTGTCTCAGTTGAGGAGATCGAGGTTAGGCCAGATTTGACTTTTGAGGAGGAGCCAATTCAGATTCTGGATTGTGATATTAAGGTTCTGTGGCAGAATCATGGCACTGAGGAAGCCACGTAGGAACCTGAGGACTCGATGCATCAGCAGTATCCTCACCTATTCTGATCAAGTAAATTTCAACATTGAAATTTCTTTTAAGGAGGTAGAGTTGTAACGCCCTAAATAATTTATTTTTGTTTCTGTAAAAATCTAACGCAAATGTGTATCTGCTTCAGTGTTTGAGTATTCTAGGTGTGTGTGTGAGGTCTTGGTTCAAGTTTCACCTTTAGTAAATTTTGGTCATTTATAGATCCAAGCCTTACCCTTGTTGAGCGGGTATATATAAAATTGTCTGTTAACCCATAGCAGAGTGAGCCTACTGGTTGGAGTGGTAAGGGAGTTGTGTGTTGGAGGTCTTATGTTTGAATCCCTGCGCAAGCGAGGATGATATTTTTGCTCAATTGCTAGTGAGAGTTTCAGTGGAATTGGGTTTCTGAAGTGGTTGTAGGTTAGTGGGAGAAAATCAAGGGATGTATTATCACATCTTTTATTTTCTTTTTGTTTTATTTTAATTTTTCTCTCTCTCTCTCTTACAATTTTTCAATATTTTTGACATTCTCTTCCTCTCTTCTTCTTTTTCCTTTTGTTTCTCTCAAGTTTCGTTTTTTATCTTTTAAGTTCTCATCACCGTATCTGTAAAAATCATTGATTCTCGTCAGGTTCTAGTAAGTAGGGTTTTATAAGTGGTTTTGCCATTCATGTGTTTGTCTCTGTCTTTCCAGAATTTGTGTGATAGTGTGTGTTAAAGGTTTTGATAGTTAAGCATTCTGTTTTCATAGGAAAAGGTGTTGAATTAGTGAACGTTGTTTCAACGACGTGAATCGTGTGTGAAGCTATTTTTGCTGGTGGTAAGTTTGATTATGCCACTTGGTTTTTGAGTTAATGAGAGCATAAATTGAATGCTAATGGATCTTTGGAATGTTATCTCTAGGTTCTGGTGTGCTCGGGATTGCTGTAGCATCTAAACTGAAGCAGGTGTGTTCTTGAAACAAAGAAAAACGAGCTTCCACAAAAGCCAAAAAAAAAGCCTCACTATCACACCAGACGGGCATGTGCCTGGCCATGTGGCTAGCCGTGTGCGAGACACGGCCGTATGGTAGACGAGGGCATGGCCATGTGCAGGGCACAGTCTTGTGGTGGTCGGAGCACGGCTGTGTGGGCTACACGGGCCAGCCCAACTTAGGTGTGTGGGCCACAAGGGCATTCCACATGGGCGTGTAGGTCACATGGGCATTCCACACGGGCGCGTGAGTTTTTGGGCTAGACTGTTTGGGCCACACGGGTAAGGCCAATTTGGGCGTGTGGGCCCACACGGGCATGTGGGCCCACACGGGCATGTGGGCCCAAATTTCTATAATTTTCCCTAGGGTCACACAGATCACTCTGATCGACTATGGGTCTACTGTAGGGTCGATAAGGACTGAATAAACCTTATTTCGCAGGCCTTAATATTCTGATAGACTGAACTAAATAGGATACTAAATTTATGTCTAACTGTACTGCTACATGTATATCTGATATCTGTATATAAGCATGTTGAGCATGTTAATTTGTTATGTTTGTATTTGTTTTTGTATCTGTTTTGGGGTGGGATTTCTATATGCGGAGGAAGTGTTCTGTATGACGATCATCGCCTATATTCTAGCAGTTTGGCTGCACATTATCAGATATGTATCGTAAAGGCACAATATGGTGTGTAGGGTTCGGTGGGTGTTCTAAACCCTACATTGTGTGTTGGGATGGTCGAAGATGGTGTGTAGAGGATAGGGGTAGGTTTTTGATTTTCTGATCTGTATATCTGTATTCGCTATATGTATCTGATTTGGACATGCGTCTGAATCTGTATTTGACTATATTTATGAGATTTCTATATGTTAGCATGCTTAATTCTGTAGGGTTTCACACTGAGTTTACGAAAACTCACATCTGTTTGTTTGTTCTGTTCAAGTAATCCACGGACTTAGGCGGATCAGTGTGATGGAGCCTCTTGGTGACAACGAGTCTATAAATGGTTAATGACTATGAATTTTATGTTGGTTTTAAGGATTATTTCTGGAGTTTTGTAATTTATGAACTCTCTAGACTGTTCAGTTTTTAACCTTTAATTTTTGGGTTGTTTGATAATTTACCTGCTTTAAGTAAAATGTTTTATAAAATCGACGGCTTACACAAATAAAGGTTTTCTGAAAAAGCGAACTAAATTTTTAAATAGAGTGGTTTTCGAGAGCTTCTGCTATAAAACATGTTTAAAGGCAAAGTAATTAATTAGAAAAAAAATTTCACATCGGTTATAAGCTAATAAGAATTGAAAAAAACTGAAATGGTTTCATCGTATAGACTTTGTTTTCAAACCCATTCTTTGTGACCTTCTGATTCGGCCATAACGTCTAGATCAAGTTTGGGGTGTTACACATTTCATATTCCAACTCATTTTTATTCCAATTAATCCTTCATAACTCGCATTTCCCATTTTGATAGAAATACACTTTAGTCTATGATCTTTTAAAAATTTGCAATTTGGTCCTTTAACCACATTTTCACTTCTAAAATTATTTTCATTAATTCTAATATCCAAAATCAATTTATATTCATAATAATTCTTTTAACTGTTTTTTTTTATTTTTCTCAAAAATTCATTATATTTGTTACCAGACTAGTGTCATGTGTCTAACCAGAAATTTTGGGATGTTACAATATATATAATGTTAATCTCACACATTTAATTTTTATTAGTTATAAAAATTGATTTTAACATTATTAATTATTATCATAATTAAAAAATCATAATTAAATAATTTATTTAATTAAAAGCTTAGATTTTTATTATTTTTAATTTATCCAATTATATTAAATGATTTTATAGATTTAACTTTTATTAGTTAATAATATATTATATTATTTTTAAGTGGAAATATAACACCCCTAACCCGTATCCGACGTTGAAACATGTTTTCAGAGCATTACCAGAACTTTGAGAATATTTTACAAATAATTCTTATAAATTTATTATTTATTTACCGAGATCATTCAAAATGTCCCTTAATTGGACTCTCAAGGTCCAATACGAGCAT
Organism: Gossypium hirsutum; assembly: GCF_007990345.1. NCBI lineage: Eukaryota > Viridiplantae > Streptophyta > Magnoliopsida > Malvales > Malvaceae > Gossypium > Gossypium hirsutum. The sequence goes on along the minus strand of NC_053432.1, from coordinate 29,217,860 downwards.
TAGAATCAAGTCTGGACCTAATCGGGAACTCTAAGAATTTTTCATGACATTTCAAAAATTTTCCAAAGTTGCAGGGTTCACACGCCTGTATGGTCTAGGGACACGCCCGTGTAGTCAGGCCATGTACTACACACACCCATGTCCCTAACCTGTGTAACTCTCTGACTTTTAAGGCATGAAGAAATTGAAGTCACACGGCGAAGTCACACGCCCGTGTGCTAGGTCTTGTGGAAAATTTAATGTTCGAAATGTAGGTGAAGTTTTCACATGGCCGTGTAGCATGCCTGTGTCCAAGCCCGTGTCAACCACACAGCTGAGACACACGCTTGTGTCTCTACTCGTATGCCCAATTCTGAGCATTTTGTTTCTCAAAATTAAGGTGCAAGGGACACACGGCCTAACCACATGCCAATGTTACCAGGCTGTGTGTCACACACGGTCTAGAAACGCCCATGTGTTTGCCCCTGTGGACAAAAAGAAGCCATTTCTAGCTTCATTTCTCACCCAAAATTTCACCCAAGACCTGTACTTGAAACACACAACCAATACCAACCATTTCAAGCATTCAATTTAGGCAATTTCCATCATTCAACATAGCATACCATTACATGCATGTGTGTTTACAATCTTACCTAGAATTAACTAGGCAATAACATCCTTTGTTCACATATACTTAACGTAACACATGCATATAATGTTATAATAACCTACTTAATCATACCAAAATAAGCTCATTACTAGCCATTCCAATGGCTAGATTACAAAGCCATACCAAAACGATTTTACTAAGTATACCCAAAATGGCTAGTTGATAGTGTGACGATGCTCCAATGATCTCCAACCTTTGTGAGCTTCTGACCACTATAAAACAGGGGAAAATAAAATGGAATAAGCATTACATGCTTAGTAAGTTCGTATAACAGAAACTAAACTTAACAGTCCTATTTATTAAATCTAAGCATACAATAACAAATTTTTCATCCATTTGGCGAAATTGCCTAAACACATGCATCCAAGCAAACATGTTAGTCACAAAGTTTTCATATACATCAAGTAAGAATGGATGAGCTCATCACGCAACACTCTTTCAAGACATTATCATTTCATCTTATAATTCTCATGCCATGTCTAGAGTTATATGTCCGTTGAATCATTGAAATTCTGATGGATGCTCAAGTAGTCCACTCGAGGTGTACAATTCCATAATCTGTCAATTCTTATTTGATGGTACCCATTTGGATACTTAATCAAGGAACACACTCTCGAGCCACATATCACATAAAAAGATTACTAGTCCAGGCTAAATCTTTTATATAACGTATGTTGAAAGAGTTCAATTAGGATTACGAGGCCAGGCTAAACCCTAATCGTAACGTATATTCAAGAGGTGTTATATCAGGACTACCCGTCCGGGCTAAATCTCTTCTATAACAAGGTCAACAGGATTACTTGTTCGAGCTAAATCCCGTCTGCAACAAATATAGGACCTTACTCTTTTCGGGAAAATGCATATAATCATCAGAATCTAATATTCAATCGGGACTTAACCCTTTTCACCATATCAAGCATGTATTAAATTTCTCATTATAGTATTGAGTAATGTACATAAATATAAGTCACATTCCATACAACACAACATTCAATTAAACATATTTACATGCCGGATTATGTTACACAAACTTACCTCGACACCTGTTCGCGTTAGAAATCTACTAACCCTAAACCTTTTCTTTTCCTCAATCTAACCTCGAATTAGTGTTTTCTGGATCTATATAAATGAGTTTAACCATCAATTTCACACATTTCATATTTAAATGGACTCAATTTACGTCCTAGGAAAAATTACCATTTTGCCCCTAACTTTTCCATAAATTCTGATTTCGTCCCTAGGCTCGAAAAATGAAACTTGTGCAATTTACTCCCTATTCCAAGCCTAACCAAAATCCCATTACAAATTTTACAGCACATATATTCATAAAAATTCAGAATTTTTTTTCAATTTCACAAGTTTTCATATTAGTCCCTAAACCATGTTTCCATCAAAAACCACTTTGTAAAGGTTGTTTATCTATCAACAACCTTTCATTTTCTATCATAAATTTCTAATTTTTAGCATATACATCCTTTGACCCATTTTACATACTTTGATAACTTTTCAAATTAATCTCTCAAATAGAGAAATTAAGCTATCCCGGTTTCAGAAATATCAAAACTACTAAAAATGGGACAAGAAAACTTACCCAATTAAGCCTTGAAAGTTTCTCCTCTCTCTCCTAGGGTTTCCATAGAACTTTAGGTTGAAGATGACAAAAATAAGATGATATTTTCTTTTCATCTTTGAATTAATCAAGTATTTTGAAGTTTCCAATTTAGTCCTTCCCTTTTTCTATATTTCCATGGATGAGCCATAAAAAAAATCTACATACTTTTTTAATGGTCTAATTACCATATAAGGACCTCTAGTTTTGAATTCCATAGCTATTTGATCCTTATAGCTACTAGAATTCAACTTTCACATTTTATGCGATTTAGTCCTTCTCGTAATTAAACACTTAATCAATAAAATTTTCGTTCCAAATTTTTCACATGACATGCCTATTATAATACGGACTATATAATGAAATAAAAATAAACCTTATTTTCGGATCGGATTTGTAGTCCCGAAATCACCATTCCGATTTCACTGAAAATGAGCTGTTACAGGAAATTTTAAAAGATATGATAAAATTAATTAATTTCACATTAATATACTACCATATTAATTAATATTTCTTTTATTATCACATAATAATACTAATAAAATATTATTCTAGTGTCAATTTCGTAATATATTAACCTTAATTAACATCTGGTGTAAAACATGACAAAGGATTTATCTATAATATTTACTAAAGCACAAGTTTGGGAAATTTTAGAATTAACGAGAATACTCTTTATTATTAATTATATTACTAAATTGATATTAGAATAGTTATTTATTAGTATTATCATGTGATAATAATAACAATAATATTAATTACTATGATAGTATATTAATGTGAAATTAATTAATTTAGTCATATCTCTTAAAAGTTTTACTTAAAAAATAACATAATATATTATAGACACCCGTTTTTGTTCGAGCCCAGTTGGGCGACTCATTTAAATTTTTGTTCTCTCTTGGGCCACTCGAAGCCCACTCAATTTTCGTCTATTTGAGACATTTAATTTTCTTTTCTTTCTTCTTTCATTTTTGGGCTTATCAAAGGCCCAAATTATTATTATCATCACTACTACTACTATTAAATATCATTATTATCATTTTTTTACAAATAAAAAAGATTAAAAAATAGTATATAAATATGAAATGAATGAAAAAGAAAAGAGGAAGGCTTTTCATCATTTTTGTTCTTAAAAAAAGGTAAAACAAAAAAAAAAAACACACAACAGCTACAAGCATTTTATTTCTTTTTTTTTCCTTTTCTTCTATCTTTTTTTTTTGGCCAAGACATGTCATGAGGGATCGAATTTTAGGTTCCGATGAAGGGGATGTCACAAGACTGTCGGTGCTCCACCCCTAGGAGCCCCCAAAAATCTTGTTTTTCCCTCCCCTTTCTAAAATAAATGTTTCTTTTTTTTTAAAAAAAGTTTGATTTTAGGAGAAGTTTTGATTTTTTTTTAAAAAGAGAAAGTTTAGATTTTAAGAAATAAAAATCTATTTTGTTAGTCATTTTAAAGGAACGTTTAATATTTTAAAACAAAGTTTTGATTTTTTTTCAACTATTTCAAAATAAAAGCTTTAATCTTTAAGAAAAAAATAGTGTTTTTTGAAAAAAAAAAGTGAGAAAGTTTAGATTTTGAAAGAGAAAAATCTGTTTTTTTAAGTCATTTTAAAGGAAAGTTTTAATTTTTAAAACAAAGTTTTGATTTTTTTTAAACTATTTCGAAATAAGGTTTTTCTTTTTAAGAAAAGTAATGATTTTTTTCTAAAGAAAACTTTGATTTTGCAAAAAATAAAAATAGAAAAAAAATCCGGCCACTGTACGCGACAACTCCACCACCGAAGGTCGGAGAGCCGTTGGGCTCTTCGGTGGTGGAGTCATGGCCAACATAGAAGTTGGAAGAGAAAGAGGAAGAAGTTTTTTTCTTGTTTCCTTTGAAAAACAATGAGGTTAAAATGAAAGAATGAATAGTTTTTTTTTCATTTATAGGTGCCAAAAAGGGATAATTTATAAGAAGTTTTTTTCTTTTTTCCTTTGAAAAACAATGAGGTTAAAATGAAAGAATGAATAGTTTTTTTTTCATTTATAGGTGCCAAAAAGGGATAATTTATTCCCACCCCCTTACTTTTTAAATTTATAAAAATATTCTTTTTTTATAGCAACGCCCTCGCTCTCTGACCTATTTACACCCATAACCCTTTTATTTATTTAAACATTCGATTTAATAGGAAATTTAAAAATTAAAAGCAAATTAATTGCTACATCAGTCCTCTGTCTTTCACATTTTTTTATCTTTTAGTCCTAAAATCAAGCTATGTCATTTTGGTTCCATCTTTAATAAATAATTTTTGCATTTATATCTTCCATTTCACTTGCATTTGTACATTATATATTTAATGTTAATTATGAATTTATTTTAATGTTTTATATTTATTCACACTTGTATAATTTTTATTTATTCTTATTTCGTTTTTATTTATTTTTATGTCTATTTATATTTATTTTATTATTATTTTTACACATTCCCCTTACATACATTTTAATATTATTATTTATGTTATTTTGATTCTTTTATTGTATTGTGAATAAGGTGTGTTATTGTTATTATTATTATCATCATGTTAAGGTCTTATTTATTTCATTTATTTAGTTTTTCTTTTTATTATTGCCATTTTGAAAGAGTTTTAACTTTTCATTAATTTTATCCAATTTAGTTAATTTTCTTATTTTATTACTATTCGTTTTAAAAGAGGGAACTTTAGGTCATTTTTTCATCCTATAATTGTTGACACGAAGTTAGTTAAGTAGATGTTATATTTTAATGAAACCATAAGCTTTTTACATTTTGATTTAGGTTATTCCTTAAGATCTTACCTATCATTTACTTTAGAAAAATTATAAATAATATGTAAGATATTTTTTTGGGGTTTTAAATTAGTTTTAGATATCGTATAAGATTAGAATATTAAATTAATATGTAAATATTGTTTTGGACTTTATTCAAGATTAAAACTAAATATTTTTGTAGGTGAATTATAAATCATGAGTAGGTCTTTCTAATTTTAGAAACTTTTTAAGAAAGCTAATAAATGTTATTTACGATTTATTATTTTAGGATTTTAACAAATTTAAATCTTAGATCAAGATTTTTAAAGTAAGATAAATCATAAACCCGACATAGGATACTTTCGTAAGATCTTGATATGTTCAACGTTATTAATTAAATCTTTTTAAATAATAATAATAAAAGATAAATAAGTTGTAGATGTATTTTAATATTTCACTTAATTCATTGATAATTTCTAGGTTTTTTTAGAATTCTAAAATAGAATTAATTTTAGGAATTGAAGGTATTTTACTAGAATTATTTAGGTATCCTTTAGGGTTCCCGTTAAAAGTAAAAATCTATAATTTAAGTTTCAAATTAGATAAGTTTGGTTATCACATCTTAATCGAGCTACAAGTAAACCAGAGGCATTTCCTTTAGAGTTTTTATTTAAGGTTTCCATAAGATTTTAGCTTAGATTAACACATTAATATCCTTAAATAAAAAAAATCTAGCTCTTAAAACCTCATAGGACTATCCTCGGATAGGCGTTGTGGGGGTGTTATAACCTTTCTTATACGTAACCATACTCTCGAACCCGAAATTTGGTGATGAGATCGAGTTTAGATTTTTAGGATTTTTCCATAATATTAATTCTAGATTTTTAGAGGATAGGTGGTTAACCAACCTAGCCCTAATTTCTTAGTGGCGACTCTACGTAATTGAGTCCCTCCGTGTCTAGCTTTGCTTACGAGGCCCTTGTACTCTTATGTAGGCAATGTTATGACAGCTTGACGACTCCACTGGGGACATTAGTGAGTCGACTTACTTAGGATTAAGAGCTAGGTTTTTTTAGTATTTGTGCATATTAGATTTATTTATTTTTAAATTAATTTGTTTAATTGTCTAACGTCATCTTAAATTGTTAAATAAGTGTTAAATATTGATTTATTTGTTCATTTCATTTCTTATCTTTTATTAATATGAAGGCCAATGTGTTTGTTTATTATTTTATCAATAAAATTGATTAATGTGTATGTTGGTTTTGCCGTCGTGGGGTGGCTATAATTGTCATTCATGTTGCATTTTGCTTTCTGTCCTACACCCGAGCCCATCCCATTTAGGAGGAGTTGCCTTAGGCTTTCGTGTGACAATATGTCACCACATAAGTTTAAGGACAACTCCATGGTTAAGATGGACATAGATGTTCATGTAGAAAATGCTATTTTGTATGCTTTTGAAGTCTTACCACCCAAGGGCCAACCCTTTTTAAAAGGGGAACGTATCCCTGTGGATGTCATATTTAAGCCTCGGGTTCCCCGTGCATTAGAGTCAGCCGTAAGCCAGTATGTAATGACCATTTTAAATCTGAAACCTAGACATAAGATTGGTATCTTACCCATCGAAATAATACCCTATAAGACTTCATGAGCATTTATTCGTATGTTTTTGTTTGAATTTTTTTTGCAGTGCTTTATGATTTAATTTCACATTTTTTTTCATTTAACTTTATCTTTTTTTACTGACTTTTTTTCCCTGTGCTTGTGTCTCTCCATGGCATAATTCATACATCATTTAAACACCTGAGGCACAATGTCACATCTATATTAGACATGGACACACTTTGAGAAGATTCAGTTGTTCGACATGGGGTAGAAAATATAGGGATAATAGCGAGAATGTCAGAGGATACTCAGAGTAGAGAAGGCAATTGCCAGATAGCTAGTTTTGACTTGAGCCTACCTCAGATAGTTCGCTTGGACTGTAGGAGGAATTGAAAAGATGAGTTAAAAGGAATATGGCAATCATGGGATGACGCTAAGAAAACACGCTTGCGAGACAAGTATGGCGATGTAGCACAGCTTCTGTTCATTAAACCGGATGATGCCCTATTGAAGGTTATGATACATTTTTGGGATCCCACTTATAGGTGTTTTATGTTCAATGAAGTGGATATGGTACCAACTATCAAGGAATATTCTACCCTTCTCCACTATAACTTTAGAGATACGCTCAGGATATATTGGAAGCAAAATATCGATTTTTGGGGACTCCTAGCCAATCTGATGGGATTACCTGTAGATACGATGAAATCAAGATTAAAAGATAAAAATGGTCCCTGCATTTCCTAGTCTAATATTAGGGATGCTATAGGAAAAGCTAGTGGTGATAGAAATTTATCACTATTCATGTTTGCTGTATATGGGCTGATTGTGTTCCCAAAAGCTCTGGGATATGTGACTGTGAAGTTATCTGATTTTCTATTTTAGATTGGAAAATTAGTGAATCCTACTATAGTAGTCTTAGTTGAAACATCATTTGACTCAATTTCATCAGAAGGAAAGGAGACGGGTGTTTATTAGGATGCGCACAGTTGTTGTATCGATGAAAAACTATTTTAGGTGCCTCTATAAGCACTTTCATTAGGTGTTTGTCCCCTTGACCAGGCCTATAGAGGAATTTCTAAAGAGTAAGTGAACTCCAAATCAATCGATTGAGGAGTGGGTTTAGAATATTAGTGCATTGACATACCAAGAAATAGAATAGAGGGCTTCATGGATTATGTGGAGCACGGTACTCATCGGGTGTGTAACACCCCTTACCCGTACCCGAGACCGGGATAGGGTACGAGGCATTACTGGACAAACATACAAACATCCAACTAAAATACAGACTATATTATTTCACTATTATTTTGAAACATTCATTCACATGCACATAGTCCCTTATTTGGGTCTACGTAGCCCAAAACATACTTTAGAAAGGTTTCGGGACTAAATTGAGAACTTTGGAAACTTCTGGGAAAACATAGAAAATTTTACCATAAAACAGAGTCACACGCTCGTGTGCCTTTGACATGCCCGTGTCCTCAGGCCGTGTAACTCTCTGTTTATGACATCAGCACACAAATTGAACCACACGGCCAGGCTACACACCTGTGTCTCCAGGCCGTGTCCCTCACACGGTTGAGGCACACGGCCGTTTCTCAACCCGTGTAATTAACTCATAGGCTATTTTCCAAGCCTTTTTGTCACCCTACATGCACCGACATGGTTTCAATAACATTCGACATCCTCTATTTTGATACAAATATATCATTTGCCTAACATCATGCATGTAATACACATTCTTACATTAACCAAATCTAGATATACTAGATCTTGTTCTCATTTTATACTAGGCCTAGACATACCATTTCACCTTTATTTGGCTTTATCAATTATATTACCACTTATACTCTCATACCACAGTTATCTTCATGTCAAACAATCTCAACTTAACAACAAACTTGTATATATATATATAAAACTAAGCCACGTCTTTATAGAATACCAACAATTCACATACGTAGAACAACATGCTTGACTAAAACATTCCACACCAATTTCATGTTTAACAATAGTATTACTTATTCTTACCTTACACCTTTACATTAGAATATGGTCACATCTAATGATCATAATTTATTTACCACATAAGCATGACATATCATATAGCAATGGATCAAACATGCATAATCAATTAGGTTTACAACCCAATGATATACAAGAGGGTTGGGATATAACAAGAGAGGATGTTGAGAAGATGTGTAAAGAGCGAAGAGCAAAGAGGTTGGCCCGTATGGCTAGAAAGAAGGTGGTGGAACGTCCTTTGATTTGTCTTCCACTATCTGACACCTTTTACTCAATAGGATTTGAGCACCAGGAAAGGACCCCGGTTAAGTTAATGATTAACAAAGATGTAGTGGATCAAAACATGATTGGTGATAGGGTGTCGATGTCAAGAGACTGGGTTCGCTACGACCCTTCCACCTTGGACAACTGGTAGCTCATACTGTTACCTGCTATCCTTAAGTCCTCTGAGATGTAATTGTTTTTAGGAGTTTTTATATCAAAGTTCAATATCATTTAGTTAATTTAATTTCTTTCGAAAATCCATGCAAAACTGTTTGATCTTTAATGATGTCATATTTGGATCATGTCCTTAGTCACTTTTATTCATTCAACCATTTTTATTCATATATCAATATACATGCTCGAAATTATTTCAGAGACATACCTCATGAACTGACAAATGATCCAAATGACGTATTTGAATCAAATTTTCACATTATAACAATCATGGGACAGAAGATGAGGAAGTTGTACCAGATAAGTTTTTAAAGCTAGTTGAACAAGAAAAGAAGTTTATAGAACCCCATTTCGAAGGAACAGATTTGATCGATTTGGGTGATAACGAGGTAAGAAAGGAAATTGGGATTGGAACCACTCTTATACCAAAACAAAGTCAATTGTTAAATAATCTACTCATTGAGTTCTCAGATATATTTGCATGGTCATACCAAGATATGCTGGGTTTGGACACCAATATCGTGGAACACAGTCTACCTTTGAAATCAAATTGCAAGCCCGTATACCAGAAGTTAAGAAGGATGAAACTTGAATGCTGTTGAATATTACAGAAGAGGTCAAGAAACAACTCGATGTGGGATTTTTGGAAGTAGCTAAACACCTAGAGTGGGTGGCGAATATTATACCAATGCCTAAAAAGGATGGAAAAGTCAGAATGTGTATTGATTATAAATATTTGAACCGAGCCAACCCCAAGGATAATTTTTCATTACCTTTTATAGACACACTGGTGGATAACACTGCTAAACATTGTGTTTTCTCTTTCATGATGGACTCTTAGGGTATAATCAAATCAAAATGGCGAGGTAGGACATGGAAATCTGGACAAGGTTTGAGAAATTCAAGATTTGACACCCCCTAAAATTCAAAAGGAGGTAAAAAGTTTTTTGGGATGGTTAAATTATGTGTCTCGTTTTATCTTACAGTTGACAGATAAATGTGATCCAATATTCAAGCTCTTACGTAAGGATAGTGATGGTGAATGGACTGAAGATTGTCAAAAAGCGTTCAAGAAAGTAAAAGAGTATTTGGCTAAGTCACCAATTTTGATTCCCCTAGTGCTAGGAAGACCTTTGATTTTGTATTTGGTAGTGTTGGATAATTCCATAGGTTGTGTTCTAGGGAAACAAGATGGTTCAAACAAGAAAGGGCATGCAATCTATTGTTTGAACAAGAAGTTCACAAAATATGAAGCCAAGTATTCCCATTTGGAAAAGATGTGTTAGGATTTAGCATAGATTGCGTGTCGACTAAGGCAATACATATTGTATCACACCACCTTTCTCATGCAAAGTTGGACACTTTGAAATACATTTTTGAAAAGCCATCATTTTCATGGAGATTTTCTCATTGGCAAGTGGTTTTGTTCGAGTATGACATTGTCTATATGTCCCAAAAGGCTATAAAATGAAGCATAGTCACGAAATTTCTAGCAGATCATGTGGAAGAGGAATACAAGCCCATTAGTTTTGATTTCTTAGACGAAGATATCATGTCAATTTCAAATAGCGAAGAAGAACTTTGGATGGTGTATTTCAATGGAGCATCAAACATGATTGGGCATGGGATTGGGGCAGTATTAATCTCCCCAAGTGGCTAGTACTTTCCCGCTACAACTAAACTGATATTTACCTGTACAAACAATGTAGCTGAATATGAGGCATGCATTTTGGCACTTTAGATCGCCATTGAGAAAAATATTAGGGTTTTAAAAGTTTTTGGTGACTCAGCATTAGTTGTTTACCAATTAAGAGGAGAATAGGAAACAAAGAATTCCAGTCTGATTCACTATCAAACATTTGTGCATGGACTGATCAAAAAGTTTGATAATGTTCAACTTTTCCATTTGGCAAGAGAAGAAAACCAGTTAGCAGATGCATTAGCTACTCTAGCCGCCATGTTCAAAGTAAGATCCAAAACAAAAGTGCAACCGATACAGCTAAGGGTCAAAGACTTGCCACCTACAATCTGGGAGTAGAATCGAGAACAGATGGGAAATCGTGGTATGTTGACGTTAAGCGGTATTTGAAATACCAAAAATCCCTCGATTATGCCTCAAAAAATGATAAACAAATAATTAGGAGGTTGGCTACGGGTTTCTTCTTGGACGGTGAGTTTTTGAACAAATGAGGGCGTTGACCAAACCCTATTGAGATGTGTTAACACAAAATATATGAATCGGATAATGAAGGAAATCAATGATGAACTATGTGGAGCACATAGTAACGGACATATGATGGCAAATCATGAGGGCTGGATATTTTTGGTATATGTTGGAATGAGATTATTTAAATTATGCTCGAAAATGTCATAAATGCCAGATTTAGGTAGATAGTTTTAACAGTCCTCTTACTAATCTTCATGTCTTGGCACCTCATTGGTCGTTCTCAATGTGGAACATAGATGTCATTGGCCCTATCTCACCAAAAGCATCAAACGGGCATCGCTTCATCTTTGTATTAATTGATTATTTCACCAAGTGGGTTGAAGCCGCTTCATATTTCAATGTAACTCGATCAGTGATTTGCAAATTTTTGAAAAAATAGTTCATTTTTTAGTACAGTTTTCCAGAAAGAATCATCTCAGACAATGCCAAGAACTTGAACAATGCATTGATAGAAGAGGTTTACGCACAATTTAAGATCAAGCATCAATGAATGGGGTAGTTGAGGCCACAAACAAGAATATCAAGAAGATCACTTCCAAGACAACAAAAACGTATAGGGATTGGTATGAGAAACTCTCTTTTTCTCTCCACGAATACTGCACATCAGTCAAGACTTTGATCGGAGCTATTCCATTTTCATTAGTGTATGGCATGAAGGTCATTTTACCTATTGAGGTGCAAATCCTATCTCTACGAGTGTTGAGGGAGTTGCGACTGGAGGAGGTTGAATGGGTGCAAGAGAGATATGAGCAGTTGAATTTAATTGAGAAAAATATATTATTAGCTTTATGTCACGGCCAGTTGTATCAGCAAAGAATAATGAAGGCATATAATAAGAAGGTGTGACCAAGGCAGTTTAGAGAAGGGGATCTAGTACTGAAGAAGATTCTATCATATGTTCATGATCATCGGTGAAAATGGATGCCAAAATGGGAGGGACCGTATGTGGTGAAGAAAGCTTTTTTATGGTGGAGCATTGATTCTCACTAAAATGGATGGAGACTCGAACCCTATAAATGCTGATGCAAAATAAAAATACTTTGCTTAAAAACTAAGCTTGATTGTTCTTAAAGAGTTATTCGTATTGAGTAACATTGGCTCTTTCTATTTTGCTTTTCTTTGTTTGTCATGTTTGAGGTTACGTTTTAGCTTGGAATCTTGCATTCTCCCTAAGGTTAATTACTTAATAAGTTGGCCATGTTCAAAGTGCTGAATGAAAATTTTGAAATATTCTTCACTTGAAGAAAATTTCATCCTCTGTTAACCACTTTGAGCCATATTGTTTCTTCAAAATTGACCCTTCCTGAAGGAACACCCTCCACGTTGGACGACATTTTGTGAGGTTTTGGGTATGGATCGATGATTTTACAACATTGTAAGACAAATATGAGATTATGCACAAATCAAATTGAAAAGATGAATGCACCTTGTGATGAGATTAACCATATTTTGAAATGATAAATGGCATTCTTTTGTTCTCCCCGTCACTTAGAGAAAGCTATATCCCTTGCTACTCCATTTTGAGCTTGATGTATATTCTTTCTAAACCGTAATTAAAGTCATCCATCAAACATTATTGATTGACAAGAAAGATCATGAAAAATGAAAGTAAAATTATAAATTCTTGATCTCATTCCGAAAAAAAGAAAAAAAGAAAAAGGGAAAACGAATAAGAAACAAAAAAAAAGAAAGGAAATAGGAAGGAGTAAGAGCGAGGAAAAGTGATTGAGAGATGGAAGGAGCAATAAAAAATTCCAAATAACTCCTCATGGTTTTTATACTCTTTTAAATAATATATATTTTAGCTTGAAAACCTTTCTCTGATTGACCCTTAACCCTCAGACCACGTTACAACCCTTAAAAGACTATTTTTGTAACATCTTGAATTAGGGCATAGTCAGAAAGTGGTTTCAAGACCACAAATTCGAGATAGAAATAATTATTTTATGTTATGAATGCATGCTTGTGTGAAAGTTTCATGAAGAAATTCTATGCATAAAATGTCTAATTGCTATTTAGGGACCAAATTAAATAAAGGCAAAACTTACATTCCAGAAGCTCTAAGCGTGAACTTACATTAGATTATGAATTAGAAGGTCCTAATTAGCAACTTGACCAATTTTTAAAATTTTGGACAAAAATGGACACGCATCAAAAAAATTGGAAAGAGAAACCCTAAGGGCATTTTGGTCATTAGGTAACTAAAAGAATAAAAAGGTGAAATCAAACCAAAAATGTGTTCATCTACCTCCTTGGTTGTCGAAAATCACAAAACACCATAGCTAGGGTTTTGTTCAACATTTCCAAGCTCAATAGTAAGTGTTCCCTAGCCACGTTTTTAAAGTTCTTTGTATTTTTGAAGTCCTTGTAACATGATCTACCCATTTCTAGCTATATTTTAAGCTAGGGTTCATGTATGAAAATTGAACCATGCATAACATACTTGTATTTTGATGATTTATGGAGGAATATGAATGTTTGATGCATGGTGAACATCTTTTATTAGGTGATTTTTAGTAAAAACACCTAAACAAGGGACTTGTTTGTAAAAGTGTAAAAATGAGTAGTAATAATGTGAAATAAAAGAAAATATGGACTGATATGAACATAGAAAAGGTTTGGCCAAGCTTGTGTAATCAAGAAAATGCATGCATTTCATTTTACGAGCCTAAATGCATGTATTTCATTTTACGAGCCTAGGGACTAAATCGTAAATATGTGAAAGTTTAGGGGTCGAAATATAAATTTGAAAAAACATGATTTATGGACCTTTTTGAATAATGTGAATAATAAATAAGTTAAATTTGGCATTATAGATCAAGAAAACATGAATCAGGACTTGATCGAGGAAAGAATAAAGTATACGACGACTAGGCTCGATTATTATCGTTTTGTACCGAGGTAAGTACATGTGCAAATAATGTGGTATTGTAATATGTTTTAATGCTTTAATATGATGTGATAAATGTTTTATTGTAATTATGAGTTATATGCCTATTGATTGTTATGAAAGCATTAATGTTATCATGGTCGATAACCACGACGTTACGAGCAAGTATGATGGAGATACTATATGCAACTGAGGAAAATCCTATTTGAACCTTAGGAATAGATTAGGATACAAGTGACATGTCACTAGGAATTAATAAGTCTGAACTCGTTGAATGGTCCGGGTTCGTGAGGTATGTAACATTCGAGCTCGTTGAGAGGTCCGAGTTCATTATGGATGTGTTACATGTTATGTGGTAGCTTCAGCTACGTTTGTATATGTGGCACTTAAGTGCAAGGTTTCCACGTATCCAATAGAATTCTGAGTGTTCAACGGGTAATGTAACGATTGTAATGAAAGTCCCGAGGAGGGCATATGAAAGAGGTATGGTTCTCGATACTCTACGATGAGTACATGTACATACGCTAAACCTATGAGTAATGCTTTGATAAAGATCGATTTAAGATGAGCAAGTATGTATGAGCATATGATGAGTAACCAAAAAGGTTTGAATGGAGAAAAATCTTTATGTATAGGTTACCATGTTTTTACATGTTGATTGTTTATTACTTTTAGTTATTATTTGTATATGGACTTACTAAGCTTTAATGCTCACTTCTTTCTTTTTCCATCCTTTGTAGTTCCCCTAAGCTAGCTCGGGGATCGGAAGCCGTCGGAGTATTCGATCGCACTATCAAAAGACTATTGGGTATAATGAAATTATTATTTTGAGTATGGCATGTATAGGAACTTGGTCATTTTATGATATGTGTCATGTTATTTGGCCAATTTGTGAAGGCCTATGATGATGATGATTCTTTTGTAATGGCTATGTGATATGGCTCATATTTGATCATTTGGGTTGTAATCTAATTCCCCATGCATGCATGTGTTAGTGTCTTGATGGTAGGATATGTTATTGCTTGGTGAATGCATGATAATGATGTGGCATGTTTTTGATTGATGAATGTACGATAAAGTGTGGATTAAGTGCTAAAGGTTAAAGGATGACCTAATGACTTAAAATGATTATGTGCATGAATACACAATTTGAGGTTATGGTAACAAGTTTACTAATGCATGAAATGGGTGTGGAATGCCTCTAAATGGTGTAACAAATGAGGGTGCAATAAAATAAGATTATGAAGATGTGAGAGTGCCATGGTGTGGAATGTTTGAGTGTATAAATATGTCATGTTGCATGTTGTAAAGTGTGTTTGAATGTATGAGTGATTAAGGGTGACCAATGGCTTGAAAAATAACCTCCAAAAAGGTCCACACGGGTAGACACACGAGCATGTGTCTAGGCAGCGTGTGACACACGGCCAGCCCCTTGGCCATGTTGCTCAGCCGTGTGTCCCCTGCACCTAAAATTTCTAAGTCAGTTTGCATGGTAGTAAACACACAAGCAGAGACATGACCGTGTGTCTCAACCGTGTGAAGGACACGGCCTAGCACACGGCGTGTGCCATGGCTGTGTGCCCCTAAATAAATGATGACATCATAAATAAAATGTCCAGGTTTTTTGATACGGGAGAGGACATGGGCGTGTCTAGGCTATGTGAGGGACACGGGCCAAGGACTCGGGCTTGTGCTCAGCCATGTGAAAACCCCTGTAGGTTTGAAATGGATAATAATTTTTAGAAATCCCACATGGGTAAGGGACACAAAGAACACGGGCGTGTGCATTGCCTCCACATGGGCGTGTAAGGCTCAACCCTAGAAATTTTCTTAGAATTCTCTTAAGTTCTCGGATTAGTCTTGGATTGTTTTTAATGTATGTTTTGGACCTCATTGAGCGGTTTGCTTAAGATGAAGGTGGTGTCTAATTTGGATGGTTACCTTGGATTGCCCATCCCGATTGGAAAGAAGAAGTCGCTGCCCTCCAAGGCATTATTGATCAGGTGGCTAAAAGGATTGCTAGTTGGTCCAAGAGATTATTGTCCAACGGTGGCAAGGAAATTTTTATCAAGCCTATCCTTCAGCCCATTCCCACTTATGTGCTCTCGGTGTTTTATGCTCCCGATGGTGTCCTTGAGGAGATCCAGACTTTGATCAGGAGCATTTGGTGGGGGGAAAGGATAATAATAGGGATTGGAACATGATGACTTGGGACTGGTTGTGCTATCCAAAAGGAATAGGGGGTCTTGGCTTTAGGGACCTTCGGCGGTTCAGTGTGGCTCTCCTTGGTTGGCAAGTCTGGCGTCTTATCAATTGCAAAGAGATTCTATGCTTCAAAGTACTGGGTGTAAAGTATTTCCCCGACGGTGATTTTTTTAATCCCAAAAGCATGGACAAGCCCTCCTATATGTGGCAAAGTATTGCTAAGGCAGCTAGCATCCTGCATACAGGTTTTGGTTGGAATGTTGGTAATGGCAAGAACATAAAAATTTAGCATGACAACTGGGGCTTTGAGGGGCTGGCAGGTGACTCCATTTGTCTTGATAAGAGGTGGGTCTAGGAGAATATTGTGAGTGAGCTGTTGAATGAGAGCAGGAATGGCTGGCAGGAGACAAGGGTTAAGGAGATTTGCGATGATTACTTGGGGGACCAAATTTGGAAAATTCCCGTTATTCATAATGGTCCGGATGATAGACTAATTTGGTTTCATAACCCTAACGGCTCTTTCATGACAAAGTCTGCCTATTCGAGGTTGACTCTCAAACACGTCGGGTATGGTCTTCATCAGGTCTTTTAGCAGCTTGCGTGGAAGCTTCAAACCCTCCCTTAGATAAGGATTTTTTGCTGGATTTGGGTCACGAGCTCCTCCCTACAAATGAGAAAATAGCTAGCATTCGGAGTGGCTTTGATAGTACGTGCCCGAGGTGCGGTTTGGAGAAGGAGACTCTGATTCATGCTTTAAAAAATTGTCCGATGGCTCGAGTGGTGTTAGAGCATAGTGGTCTTAACAATAGCCTGTTAGAGGGAGACTATATTCGGTGTAGTGACTGGATTGAAGGAGCGGCGCGACTGCTGGATAAGAAGGCTCTGTCTGACTTTATTACCGTTTTGTGGAATATATGGAACAGTAGGGATAATCATATTTTTCATGGTGTGGAGGAGGTGGCCAACACGACTTGGGAGAGAGCTACTTCGTTGAGCCACGACTTTCGAATCTTCAACCTGCTGGAAGAGCCTCTGTTGCCGTGGAAGCTAGAGGATAAAGCATGGAGAAAACCTGTACAAGGTTGGGTTAAAATTAATTTCGATGCTTTTGCTAATGGAAAAAGAATGTATTTTGGTTTGGTGGCTAGGGACTCTGTCGGTTTTGTTCTGGGTGGGCGGATGGGCATGGTGGATAAGGAGGGGTGAAGTGAATGGGCGGAGATGATGGCGCTGGAAGAGAGTATCTATTTTTCCCGATCAAAGAGATGGAACAAGGTGGAATTAGAGACTAATTGCGTCAGCCTTGTTAACCGTTAAAATAAAAAGGACACTAATTTGACTACGTTCGGCCACCGCATGCGGGAGATCCATATGGAGCTAAATTCGTTTTTTTCTTTTAAGTGGACTCCGCGTTGTTGTAATAAAATTGCGGATAAACTTTGTAATTTGGCTTTCAAAAATATTTGTACTGTGACTTTTAACATGGATTATCTGGTAGATATTCATGATTTAGTTTTAAAGGATGCAATAAAATGAGTTTGACCTTTGGGTCGTTTGCTATCAAAAATAAAAGTATGTTTTGGACCTTGTAGGTCCATAATAAGGACAATATGATTTTGTTTGATTGGTTTTAATTTGGAATGAAATTTGACGACCCACGAGTTTGGAAAATGCCCTGTCTATGTACGGTAATGCCTCGTACCTTGTCCCGATCTCGGGTACGGGTAAGTGGTGTCAGATTTAGTGGTATCAAAGCTATGGTTTAGTCAATTCTCAGACTAACCTAGAGTATTTGAGTCTAGCTATACATGTCATACGTATATATATAAGTAATGATAGTGTGACGACTTCTGAAAATATTAAAATGTGTTTCCATATAGTAAATGGATCCCGACAGAGCAGTGGCGAACGACGTAGAAAGTAACGCGCCTGCTCCAGCGGAAGGATCGGTGCCATCTGAAAGTAGGCCTGAAACTGTTAGTAGAGGAGAAGGAGGCAGAAAGGTTTTTCTTGACATGATGAACGCATGGTACACAGAGTTCATTCGAATGAACCCAAATGCTCAAACTCCCCCACCTCCCCTAAATCCTCAACCCGCACCTGCGGTGCTTCAACACATGGATTTCATGAGATTCACTAGAACACCTGTGACAGAATTCAGAAACAAGGTGCTGACGAATTTAGGGCAAATGCCAATGATGACCCTAAAAGAGCAGAATCCTGGTGAGAGAACTCCATACGAGTATTTGAAGAATTGTTATGTACACTTGAAGAGTGGTTGAAATGTGCCATATCCCTATTGAGAGATGCGACGTATCACTGGTGGAGGACACTGATATCTGTAGTACCGCCAGAGAGGGTTACTTGGGAATTCTTTCAAGAGTAATTTCTAAAGAAATATATTAGCGAACGATTCATCGAACAGAAGCGTAAGGAAATCCTAGAATGAAGCAGGGTCGTATGACAGTTAGAAAATATGAGAGAGGATTCGTCAGGCTTAGTAAATATGCTCGGGAGTGTGTACCCTTTGAAGCTAAGATGTGTAGAAGGTTTGAAGATGGGCTCAATGAGGGTATTAAGACATTAATGGGTATTCTTGAGTTGAAATAATTTCTGGTGCTTGTTGAACAGGCTTGTAAAGCCGAAGACTTGGTTAAAGAGAGGAAGAAGGCCCAATCTAAGAAATCTAGAGAGATGTATTCTTGTTCGTATGTGTCAGTTGGACATTCATACGGGAATCGTAGGAAGCAAAATTTGGGTTTAAGATCTCAAGCTACGTCTGTGGTAAGCGTACGTAAAGCTAAACCTTCCAAGGCTGAATGTCCGTATGTGGCAGGCGTCATTCTGGCAACTGTAGATTGAGTGAAAGATCTTGTTTTAAATGTGGTTCTCTAGACCACTTTATTAAGGATTGTCCCGAGAGGATAGAGAAAGAAAGAATTCAAAGTCCAAGACCGAGTGGCGCAGCTTCTAGGGGAAGACCCTCGAGAAACGCCGGGTATGAGTTCGGTAGTAAGAATGTGATGCAAGATATAACAATAAGGTCTGAAGCTAGGGCTCCGGCTAGAGCCTATGTCATACGTGCACGCAAAGATGCAACTTCTCCTGATGTGATCACTAGTAAATTTTCTCTCTATGATACTAATATTATTGCTTTGATAGACCCTAGCTCCACTCATTCGTATGTGTGTATGAAATTGACATTTAGTATGAATATACATGTTGAGTCATAGAATTTGTAATTAAGGTGTCTAACCGGTTAGGAAAACATGTGATAGTTGATAAAGTATTTAAGAAATGTCCTTTGATGGTTAAAGATCATTATTTTTCGGCCGACTTGATGTTGTTGTCGTTTGACGAGTTTGATGTCATACTGGGTATGGATTGGTTGACACTACTTGAGGCTATGGTGAATTGTAGATAGAAAGTTATGGAATTGAAATGTGAAAACGGTGAAATTCTTTGGGTTGAATCAGATGATGCAGATAAGTCATCAATGATGATTTCTTCAATGATTGCTCAAAGATACTTAAGAAATGGGTATGAAGCTTATTTGGCACATATATTGAATACAAAAGAATCTGAATTGAAAATTGAATCAGTGCCGGTTGGGTGTGAGTTTGCGAATGTATTTTCCGGAAGAATTGGCAGGTTTGCCTCCAGTTAGAGAAGTGGAGTTCGGTATTGAGTTAATGCCAGGAACGACACCCATCTTTATTGCTCCATATAGGATGACCCCAATTGAACTGAAAGAATTGAAGTCACAGTTGCAAGAGCTGACCGACAAAGGTTTTGCGAGACCAAACTTTTCATCGTGGGGTGCTCCTGTACTGTTCATGAAAAAGAAAGATGGCTCCATGAGATTATGCATTGACTACCGAAAACTCAATAAGGTGACAATTAAAAACAAGTATCTTCTTCCAAGGATTGATGACTTGTTTGATCAACTGAAGGGAGCGATATGGTTCTCTAAGATAGACTTGATGTCCGGATACTACCAGTTACAAGTGAAAGAGTCTGATGTGCCTAAGACTGCCTTTAGAATGAGGTATGGCCACTACGAGTTTCTTGTTATGCCATTTGGGATAACGAGTGCTCTTGCCGAGTTTATGGATTTAATGAACAGAATTTTTTGGCCATATTTAGATAAGTTTGTTGTGGTGTTTATCGATGATATTTTGATTTATTCTAGAGATGAGGCAGAGCATGCCGAGCACTTGAGAACTATTTTACAGACTCTGAGGGATAAACAGTTATATGCCAAGTTTAGCAAAAGTGAGTTTTGGCTTCAAGAGATTGGGTTTTTAGGCCATATTGTTTCTGGGGATGTTATATGAACCACTGAGGAACGTAACTGAAGTTAAGAGCTTTTTGGGTCTAGGTGGTTATTATAGACAGTTTGTGAAAGGATTTTCGATGATAGCCACCCCAATGACGAGATTGTTGGGAAAAGACATTAAGTTCGAATGGACAGAGAAATGCCAGCAGAGTTTTGAGAAATTAAAAGCATTGTTAACTGAGGCACCAGTGTTAGTACAACCGGAATCAAGGAAAGAAATTGTGATTTACAGTGATACGTCCTTGAATGGACTAGGTTGTGTACTTATGCAAGAAGGAAAGGTGGTAGCTTATGCTTCGAGGCAACTGAAGCCCCATGAGAAGAACTATCCTACGCACGATTTAGACTTAGCCGCTATTGTAATTTGCTTTGAAGATTTGGTGGCATTACCTATTTGGGGAGAGATGCCATATCTATTCAGACCATAAAAGTCTTAAATATCTGATGACTCAAAAGGACTTGAACTTGAGGAAACGAATATGGCTTGAATTGTTAAAAGATTATGAACTTGTGATAGATTATCACCCTGGTAAGGCAAATGTAGTTGTCGATGCCTTAAGCAGAAAGTCTTTATTTTCTTTGAGAGCTATGAACGTACGGCTAGCCCTATCTCATGATGGTGCTATTCTAGCAGAGTTAAAAGCTAGACCAACTTTTCTTTAACTGATTTGTGACGCTCAGAAGGTTGATAAAGAGTTACAAGCCAAGAAAGCTCAGTGTGAGTCGGGCAGTTAATCAGATTTTTAGAGAGATCCTAATGGTTGTTTGAGATTCCATAGAAGGATTTGTGTTCCGAAGGATGTTGAGTTGATTCAGAATATTTTGCATGAGGCCCATAACAGAGGCATGTCAGTTCACCCAGTTAGCACAAAAATGTATAATGACTTAGAGAAAATGTATTGGTGGAATGGCATGAAAAGAGATGTATCCGAATTTCTATTGAGATGCTTGATTTTCCAACAAGTAAAGGCCGAAAACCAGGTACCTTCAGGTTTATTTCAGCCTATCTTAGTTCTCGAGTGGAAATGGGACAGAATTACTATGGACTTTGTGAGAAGCTTGCCATTAACACCAAGAAAGAAAAATGCCGTATGGGTAGTGGTTGACAGACTGACTAAGTCTACTCATTTTATACCGGTACGCGTTGATTATTCACTTGAAAAGTTAGCTAAACTGTATATTTCTGAGATTGTGAGACTTCATTGAGTACTTATCGATTATTTCGGATAGGGATCCGAGATTTATTTCACGGTTTTGGAAGAAGTTACAAGAAGCTTTGGGTACAAAGCTGAATTTTAGTACCGCTTTTCATCCACAGACTGATGGACAACCCGAGAGAGTAATTTAGACACTTGAAGATATGCTTAGATGTTGTGTTGTTGAATTCCAAGGTAGTTGGGAAAAGTACCTACCTTTGGTTGAATTTGCCTATAACAATAGCTATCAAAAAAGTTTAAAGATGGCACCTTATGAAGCATTGTATGGATGTAAATGTCGTACACCGTTGTATTGGACTAAGCTTAAGAAGAATAAGATTCATGGAATAGATTTGATTAAGGAGACCGAGAACAAGGTGAAAGTAATTCGTGATAGTTTGAAAGCGACATCAGATAAACAAAAGTCGTATGCAGATTTGAAAAGAAAAGAAATTGAGTATCAAGTTGGTGACAAAGTATTCTTGAAAGTATCACCATGGAAGAAGGTTTTGAGATTCGGTAGAAAAGGCAAGTTGAGTCCTCGTTTTATAGGACCGTATGAGATTACCGAAAGGATAGGGCCTGTTGCTTATCGATTGGCTTTGCCAGCTGAATTAGAAAAGATTCACGATGTGTTTCATGTGTCTATGTTACGCCGATATAGATCCAACCCTTCACATGTGATTGTACCAACTGAAGTTGAAATCAGACCGGACATGACTTACAGTGAAGAACCTGTTAATATCTTGGATCAGTAAGTCAAACAATTGAGAAACAAAAATGTTGCTCTTGTGAAAGTTTTGTGGCAAAGACATGGGGTTGACGAGGCTACATGGGAACCCGAGGAGACTATGAGGAAAAAATACCCAAACCTTTTTACCGGTAAGATTTTCGGGGACGAAAATGGGAGGGTTGTAACATCCCGAATTAGGGCCTAGTCAGAAAAGCAGTTTCGAGACCACAAATTCAAGATAGAAATAATTATTTTATAATTATTATGAGGTTTATTTTATGAATGTATCCTTGTGTGAAAGTTTCATGAAGAAATTCTATGCATAAAATGTTTAATTGCATTTTACGGACCAAATTGAATAAAGTGCAAAACTAGCATTCTAGAAGCTTTAAGCATGAAATTGCATTAGAATATGAATTAGAAGGTCCTAATTAGCAATTAGACCAATTTCTAAAATTTTGGACAAAAATGGACATGCATAGAAAAAAATTGGAAAGAAAAACCCTAAGGGCATTTTGGTCATTAGGTAATTAAAAGAATAAAAAGGGGAAATCAAACCAAAAATGCGTCCATCTTCCTCCTTGGCTACCGAAAATCACAAATCACCATAGCTAGGGTTTTGTTCAACATTTCCAAGCTCAATAGTAAGTGTTCCCTAGCCCCGTTTTAATGTTCTTTCTTTTTTTGAAGTCTCGGTAACATGATCTACCCATTTCTAGCTATATTTTGAGCTAGGGTTCACGTATACAAATTTATCCATGCATAACATGCTTGTATTTTGATGATTTATGGAGGAATATGAATGTTTGATGCATGGTGAACATCTTTTATTAGGTGATTTTTAGTAAAAACACCTAAACAAGGGACTTGTTTGTAAAAGTGTAAAAGTGAGTAGTAATAATGTGAAATAAAAGAAAATATGGGCTGATATGAGCATAGAAGAGGTTTGGCCAAGCTTAGGTAATCAAGAAAATGCATGCATTTCATTTTACGAGCTTAGGGATGAAATCGTAAATATGTGAAAGTTTAGGGATCAAAATGTAAATTTACAAGAGTATGATTTATGAACTTGTTTGAATACTGTGAATAATAAATAAGTTAAATTTGGCATTATA
This sequence comes from Gossypium hirsutum, assembly GCF_007990345.1. NCBI lineage: Eukaryota > Viridiplantae > Streptophyta > Magnoliopsida > Malvales > Malvaceae > Gossypium > Gossypium hirsutum. The sequence continues at coordinate 29,194,057 of NC_053432.1, read as the reverse complement.
GATCAAGAAGAACGTGAATCAGTACTTGATCAAGAAAAGAATAAAGTACACGACGACTAGGCTCGATTATCATCGTTTTGTACCGAGGTAAATACATGTGCAAATAATGTGGTATTGTAATATGTTTTAATGCTTTAATATGATGTGATAAATGTTTTATTGTAATTATGAGTTATATGCCTATTGATTGTTATGAAAGAATTAATGTTATCATGGTCGTTAACCACGACGTTACGCGCAAGTACGATGGAGATACTATATGAAAGTGAGGAAAATCTCGTTTGAACCTTAGGAATAGATTATGATACAAGTGACATGTCACTAGGAACTAAGAAGTCCGAACTCATTGAGTGGTCCGAGTTCGTGAGGTATGTAGCATCCGAGCTCGTTGAGAGGTCCGAGTTCATTATGGATGCAAGCATTCGAGCTCGTTGAGTTGTCTGAGTTCATGATGGATGCGATTCATGTAACATCCGACCTCGTTGGGAGGTCCAAGTTCATTATGGATGTGTTACATGTTATGTGGTAGCTTCGGCTATGTTTGTATATGTGGCACTTATGTGCAAGGTTTCAACGTATCCAATAGTATTCCAAGTGTTCAACAGGTAATGTAACGATTGTAATGAAAGTCCCGTGGAGGGCATAAGAAAGAGGTATGGTTATCGATACTCTACGATAAGTACAGGCACGTATGCTAAACCTATGAGTTTTGATAAAGATCGATTTAAGATGAGCAAGTATATATGAGCATATGATGAGTAAGGAAAAAGGTTCGAATGGAAAAAAAATCTTTAGGTATATGTTACCATGTTCTTACATGTTGATTGTTTATTACTTTTACATATTATTTGTATATGGACTTACTAAGCTTTAATGATTACTCCGCTCTCTTTCCATCCTTTGTAGTTCTGCCAAGCTAACTCGGGGATCGGAAGCTATCAGAGTATTCGATCACACTATCAAAAGACTATTGGGTATAGTGAAATTATTATTTTGAATATGACATGTATAGGAACTTGGTCATTTTGTGATATGTGTCATGTTATTTGGCTAATTTGTGAATGCCTATGATGATGATGATTTTTTTGTAATGGCCATGTGATATGGCTCATATTTGATCATTTGGGTTGTAATCTAATTACCCATGCATGCATGTGTTAGTTTCCTGATGGTAGGGTATGTTATTGCTTGGTGAATGCATGATAATGATGTGGTATGTTGTTGATTGATGAAAGTATAGTAAAGTGTGGATTAAGTGCTAAAGGTTAAAGGATGACCTAATGACTTAAAATGACTATGTGCATGAATACACAATTTGAGGTTATGGTAACAAGTCTAATAATGCATGAAATGGGTGTGGAATGCCTCTAAATGGTGTAACAAATGAGGGTGTAATAAGATAAGATTATAAAGATGTGAGAGTGCCATGGTTTGGAATGTTTGAGTGTATAAATATGTCATGTTGCAGGTTGTAAAGTGTGTTTCAATGTATGAGTGATTGAGGGTGACCAATGGCTTGGAAAATAGCCTCCAAAAAGGTCCACACAGGTAGATACACGGACATCTGTCTAGGCCGTGTGTGACACATGGCCAACCCGTTGGGCGTGTTGCTCAGCCATGTGTCCCCTGCACCTAAATTTCTAAGTCAGTTTGCATGGTAGTAAACTTACGAGTAGAGACACGACCGTGTGTCTCAACCGTGTGAAGGACACTAATCGTAGTGATTCGTAACAAGTAATAAATATTTATAATGAAGATCAAACGTAGACTAACTATTATCATGATGAAAAGGCAAGCACACCTATCGAACAATAGTATAGTAATGGCAAGACCGGGATATCGTACCCAAGGGAACCAAAATAACTATCTTTTTTATTATCTAACCTAGAAATAAAAGGGATTTGTTTATTAAACTAATTATTTAAACTAATTAACTAATTTAATTAAATCGAAGAGAGACTTTGGAAAAAGACTTGAAGAGAAGCAATTAATAAAGATGACACCCAAGGAGGAATCCACCTAGATTTCACTTGTTATCTTACTCTGAACCGGACGATTTATTCACTTGACTTGATCCGTGAGACTCCCTAACCTATGTTATTATCCCTATTCAAGACTAATAACGTCTAACCCCTAGATTGAATAACCAAGACTTTTCTCTAATTAACACTTTCCGGCAAAATCTCGTAACCTTATTTCTAGGCGCCCGATCAACTCCGCTTAATTATGTCGAATATACTCTTATGCAGAGTCTATTCCTTCTCTGCATAAGCACATCAAATAATGAATTAATACTCGAAATATTAACTCAAGCATTAAGAACACATAATTAAGAACAAATCAAGTATTTATCATACAGTTCAGATAATAATAACAAGATCCATCATAGGTTTTATCCCCCTTAGGTATCTAAGGGGTTTAGTTCACAATAAAATAAGAGTACATCTCAAAAGTATGAAAATAACAAAACAAAAAGAAAACTCTAAAACCTCTGAAGGAATTCTGAGAGAGATCTTCAGTCTTGGAGTAGCTCCGGCTTTTGAGATGGATCGTCTGGCTTCCTTCAAGTAATTCCTGGCGTGTGGTTCTATATTCCAAAAACATTCTGGAAAGAGCGGCCCCTCTTTAGGTCATACTTAGGATGTTTATATAGGCTTTGGGTTGGCTTTCTTCCTCCCTAAGCATCCTTTTCCGTGTAAAATACAACTCTTTGAAAAAGGGACACGCCGTGACGTGATTACCAAGCCGTGTTTGATCCATTGAATTGCACACGGCCGTGTGGGCTCAAGGGCCAGGCCGTGTGAATCATGAAAACCTTGGTCGACACCTCCGAAGGCCACAGGCGTGTAAGATGCCCATGTGGCAAGGCTTAGGCCGTGTGGTCTTCTCGATTTGGTCCGTTTTGTCCCTTTTTAGCTCCTTTTTGGCTCCTTTTGACTCTTGGTACTCTCCTGAGTACAAAACATGAAATAACAGGATTAAGAGCACCAAAATCCACAAATCTAGTAATAAACCTCCATAAATATGCTAAGTATTTGGGGTATAGATATGTATAATTTGGCATTTATCAAATACCGCCACACTTAAGCATTTGCTTGTCCTCAAGCAAAATTCTCATTTACTGCTAGAATTCATTTCTCTCAATCACATAATCATTACTGATAATGTTACAAGTTATTCCACAGAAAATCATACAGTAAGAATTCAACTATAGGGGCATTAAAAGCCTCAAACAATCTAAATCAAATATTTTGATAATAAAATCATAGGTAAGCTCCTTCCTTTAAGTAATTAACTTTAGTCCTAAATACACAAGAGATGACATCCTCACTAAAGATTCACTCAAATCACTCAAACTGTTTAAAGGTCAAGATTAAGCACTCGACTGTCTAACATGAAAAGTTATTACCATAAGTTTGCATGAAAATCAAATCTCCACCACTTGTAAATGATATGATACACTAATCAAAAGGTCTTTGCATGGTTGTAATGGGGTTTAGGTTACAGGTATGGATACAGGTCAAAGAACAGGGGTTAAAATCGAGATAATTTCAATATGTTACCCCACTATGAAAAACTTAATTACTGGATCACAAACAAATAAATAGAACTATTTTACATGAGTTCATGACAACTTTAGCTTGCTGAGAATTACATACATTTTTTTTAAGAACAAATCAAATTAATACAATACAGAAATTATACTTCATGATTCAATAACAAAAAATGGTGAACATAGTGAGGTAACAATATTAAATTCAATCTCGATAAAAATGGTCAAATTAAGTAAGAGGATTTCAACAATAATGGGTTAATGGGTTAATGATGAGGGTTAATCAAAGAAAAAGGTTAATAGGCTCAAAGGGGACTCACTAAGGGTTTAATTATGTGGGAAGGCTTTTTATGAAGTCAATGGGTTAAATCCTAAGTGCCTTTATCATCTCAGTATATCAAATCATACATGTGGTCTTGACATGTATAATCGAAGCAAGTTTTAGAATAACAGTTCAATGTTGACACACTCAAACCACAAAAGAAATGAGCAAGAAAGAAAGCTATATGCTCAAAAGGCTCAAAAATCTCACAAAAAATTTGGGTTCTTGATGTCATTCTTGTATACTTAATATTTCAAGATAATACCTCAATTTAGGAAAATAATCTAAAAATTTTAGTTCTCAAAATATCAACTTATCATGCTCGATTCTCTAATGTCCTATAATCAAATAATCATGCATAATTCCCATGGTCTAATTCATGACATACCAACAATAGTTATAGATCAATCAGAATTCATTCTATCAATATTATGAGAAAATCACTTAAGCATAAGACCAAATTCAGAGATTTGATAATAATGCAAAAAGTTAGGTTCCATGTTCACCCCCCCACACTTAAGATGTACATTGCCCTTAATGTACAAAGATAGACTATTCAACATAAAGAAAATCATAAGAGGGAAAGAGGTGAAACTCCCTATTAGAAGGATGCGGAGCTTGATTCTGAGGCTGGAGTGTTTGGGGAAAGTAATAGCTGCCATTGATCTTGGCTAGATGAAGAAATTGGGTCATTGAACATGGCACTCGTGAGGTATTGTTTCCCGTTTGTTTCCTCATTTCGTAAAATATTCCTAGCAGCTTTGCTTGGAAGTCTATAGAATCATGAAGAGTTTATTAAGAGTTGGTGTGGAAGAGAGCATAGTGGAATTACTTGTTAGAAATACCAGAAAATGGAAAAAGACAAAATTTACTAATATAGATATGTCTTTCAAAATAAGAAAATTGAAATGAAAATAAAAATCAAAAGAAATAAAAATAAGAATAAAATAAAAGGAAATAATAATAATAAATAATAAGAATAAAAATAAAATTGGAGGATTCAAGGATCCTCGTCGGTGGGGCCCCCAAGTGGTGGTGCTGGAGGTGCGATGTGGAAGTGCTGGCACAGCTGCTGCATCATAGCCTGCATATCGTCCATCTGTCGGTCCCGTCGCTGATCTCGTTCGTGGATCATCTCAAACTGCGTAGTGCAATACTGCTCGAAATAGGCAAGTCGGTCGAAAAGATGTGCCAATGAAGCAGCCGCATGAACTGGTTGTGTAATATCCCGAATTAGGGCCTAATCGGAGTAGTGGTTTCGTGACCATAAATCCGAGATAGAAATAATTATTTTATAATTATTTTTAGGTTTATGATATGATTGCATGATTGTGTGAAAATTTCGTGATGAAATTCTATGCCTAAAGTGCTTAAATTGAAAGTAGGGACTAAATCGAATAAGTTGCAAAACTTGCATTCTAGAAGTTTTTAGTATGAAATTGTTTTGGAATATTAATGAGGAGGTCTTAAATAGCAATTTGACCAATTTTAAGTTCATGGAAAAAATTAGGACATGGAAGGAATTTTTGGAAAGTTTAGTAGTAAGGGTATTTTGGTCATTTAGTTATTAAAATGAATTAAAAACAAAATTAAAAGCCAATTTTTGTCCATCTTCTTCATTAGGCCGAAATTTCAAGGGTTCTCCATAGCTAGGGTTTGTTTCAAGCTTCCAAGGTCCATAGTAAGTGATTCCAAGCCCCGTTTTTAATGATTTTTACGTTTTTGAGATCCTGGTAGCTCGATTAAGCTTATGCTAACAATAATTCAACTTAGGGTTCATATTTGGAAAAATACCCATAGGTGAAATTTGTGTATTTTGATGTTTTATGATAGAATATGGGGTTTTAAATTATGTTAGACAACTTGTGCTACTCGGTTTTGAGTGAAAACGAGTAAAAGGGCTTAATCGGTAAAAATACCTAATAGTCATAAGTACATGTTAGAGTGAGAATTTGATGTTTCCATAGAAGAGAAAAGTGATCAGCATGTTGTAAAACATAAGAATAAGGAATAAAGTTTAATCCCCAGCCTAGGGGCAAAAATGTAAATATGCAAAAGTTTAGGGGTAAAATTGTAATTTTGCCAAAACTTGAGTTAAGGATTAATTTGATAATGTGAGTATTAAATAAGCTAAATGTGTTATTTTAGATCAAGAAAGACATGGAATCAACCTCAATCGAGGAAAAGAAAAGATTGTGGACTAAATTGCAAAATCTTTGTATTTTGGTACCAAGGTAAGTTCATGTGTAAATAATGTAGCATAATGGTTATTTTTAAGTTATTGATGTTAATTATATGTTATGCTGAATTTTATTATGAAATGTATGCTTTGTGGATAATTTCAAATAATATGTAAATTATGTGAACTACTTGTTAAATATAATTGTTACCGAGTATTGATTTCGGCATTCTACGGAAGACGGCAAGGATAAGTGTTCGAGGAAAAATCCCGTTTGAACCTTAGGAATAGATTAGGATACAAGTGACATGTCACTAGGATGATTGAGCATCCGAACTCGTTGAGTTGAGTCCGAGTTCACTCATGGATGCGAATGTCCGAACTCGTTGAGTTGAGTCCGAGTTCGTGAGATGTAACTAGGCATCCGAACTCGTTGAGTTGAGTCCGAGTTCACTTATGGATGCGAACGCCTGAGCTCGTTGAGTTGAGTCCGAGTTCGCTTATGGGCGGGTTACATGATTGCTTGATTGCATATATGGCACTTATGTGCAAGTTATCCATGTATCCGAATTATATTCCGATGTGTTCAACGGGTAAAGTTCTACTCAATGAAGGAATATTCGAGATGTAAAGAGAAGTATTGGTGAGTGATGTGAAATGGTTATTTTGGACAGGTATGTATTTAACCCTCGGGTTGAGTATTGATACAACCACGATAAGGTAATAAGATGATGAAAAATGATTAAAAATGTGATATGTGTTTTAGTGATACATGCTAATGTTGATTGGTATGACTGTTTGTTATGTTACTTATTATTTGCATATGAACTTACTAAGCATTTATGCTTACTCCCTCCTTCTTACTCATTGTAGTTTTGGACAAGCCAGCTCAGGAGTCGGGATAGGTCGAAGGCTCAGTCACACTATCCGGGAGACTTTTGGTAAATGGCTTGTAAATTTAAGTATGGCATGTATAGCAATATACATATTTTGTGTAAATGATCTTATGGTATGGTTGTGGAATGGTTGAGGAAATGCTTGATAATGATAAATTATGAAAATGGTTAGTGTAGATTATGTTTGATGTTAAGGAAAACTATTAAGATACTTAGTGCATAAAAACTCATAAAAAGGATGAAATTTTCCATAAACAGAATACTGCAGCAACACTGATGCGAGTTTGAAAATTTATTAAAAATCATAGAAATTGAATTTGGTGATGGAATACATATTAAATTGAATATTATTATGTCTAGTTTTACATGAAACAAATGAAACAGGTAAAGGAATTATATGTTAGAAGATATTTGAATTTTAGTGAAACAGAGTCATAGCAGTTTTTGAATCCCCTGTTCCAACTTTAGAAATTCATTATAAATTATAAAGATATAATTAGGTGGTATATTTTATATCCTCAGAATCCTTATTGAGTCTAGTTTTAGTAGAAACAAATATCATAGTTATATGAATTTTTTACAGAGAGAAATGTGGTTCATAGTAAACAGAGGTCAGACCAGTCGAGTCCTGAAACAGGGGTAACTTTAAATAATAAACTGTACTAATTGGCCCAACCAAAAATTCTATAAAAAATTTATTAGATAGGTATATGAGTCTAGATTCAGGAAAAATTTACGGATCTTGATTTCAAGTTTTGTAACTCGAGATATGATTTTTCTTGTGACTGTGACGCAAGTAGCTTAAAAGCTGTGAATGTAGAAACAATAATCCAAAGTTCTAAAAATGTTAAACTAAGCTTAGTAACACCTCATACTCGACTCCGGCGATGGTCTCGGGCGTGGGGGCGTTACATTTAGTGGTATCAGAGCAGGTTTAGTCGGTTCTCAGACTACGTGTTATATGTACGGATTTTGCTATACATGCCATATGTATGAATTGTGGTAGTGTGACGACTTCTGACCTTTTTAAAAGATTTTTATATAGTAAATGGATCCCGATCCAGCTGTGATAGATGAAGTAGAGAGTAATGTGCCAGCTCCGGCTGAAGGAGCAGCGCCGACTAAAAATCCACCTCCTACTGTTGGTCAGGGAGGAGGAGAAAGGGGTCGGGAAGCCTTTCTCTAAATGATGAGTGCATGGTACACTGAGTTCGTTCGTACGAACCCAAATGTACGACCTCCCCCACCTCCCCCAATTCCTCAACCTGTACCCCCGATGCCTCAAGGTATGGATATGATAAAAATTCACAGAACCCCCGTTGACAGAATTCGTAAACAAGGGGCTGAAGAATTTAGAGCAAATATTGATGATGATGCAGAGAAAGCAGAGTTCTGGCTTGAAAATTCTATCCAGGTATTTGATGAATTATCTTGTACACCTGAAGAATGTTTGAAATGTGCTACATCTTTGTTGAGAGATTCAGCCTATAATTGGTGGAATACTTTGATTTCGGTGGTACCGAAAGAGAGGGTAACCTGGGAATTCTTTCAAGAAGAGTTTCGGAAGAAATATATTAGTGAAAGGTTTATTGATCAGAAATGTAAAGAGTTTCTTGAGCTGAAGCAAGGTAATATGACAGTCTCAGAATATGAAAGAGAGTTTGTTCGATTAAGTAAGTATGCCAGGGAATATGTTCCTACAGAAGCCAAGATGTGCCGACGATTTGAAGACGGGCTTAACAAAGACATTAAAGTATTTGTCAGGATCCTTGAACTAAAAGAAATGGTAGTACTGGTTGATCGAGCTTGCAAGGCTGAAGAACTACTTAAAGAAAAGAAAAAGGTAGAGGCTGAGACTAGAAATTGGAAGAAAAGACCGATGAGCGGTTCATTTTCACAGCAACCTAGAAAGTCAAGGAATATGAATCCTCGTTCCCAAGCTTCAGCTGGGCAATCATATGGGAATTATAGGAAGCAAAATGCAGGTCCTAAATCCCAGACTACTTCGGCAGCCAGTGTAGGGAACTCGAGATTTGTTAAACCTGAGTGACAGCGGTGTGGTAGAAATCATTTTGGTCCGTGTAGAGCAAATGAATGTTTTCGATGTGGTTCTCCGGATCATTTTATTAGAGACTGCCCAGAGAGAGCTGAAAAAGAAAAATTTCAGAATACAAAAGCTAGTGGTGCAGACTCGAGAGGAAGATATTCGAGAAAAGCTGGAAATGAAGCAAGCAGCAAGAATGTAGCCAGAGATTCAGCAGCTAAATCTGAAGTAAGGGCTCCAGCTAGAACTTATGCCATAAAGGCACGTGAAGATGCTTCCTCACCTGATGTGATTACCGGTACATTTTCTCTCTATAATGTTAATGTTATTGCTTTGATTGATCCCGGTTCTACTCATTCATATGTATGCATGAAACTGGTGTCTAGTATGAATATACCTGTTGAGAACACAGAATTTATGATTAGAGTGTCGAACCCGTTAGGCAAATGCGTGATAGTTGATAAAGTAAGCAAGAAATGTCCTTTAATGATTCGGGATCATTACTTTCCGGCCGACTTGATGTTGTTGCCGTTTGATGAGTTTGATGTTATTTTGGGTATGGATTGGTTGACATTGCATGATGCTAAAATAAATTGCAAAGAAAAGATTATAGAATTAAAATGTGGAAATGGTGAAACTCTGCGGGTTGAATCAGATAAATCAGAGGCATTATCTAGTATGATTTCTTCAATGTCGGCTCAAAGATATCTGAGAAAGGGTTATGAAGCTTATTTGGCGTATGTAATTAATACAAAAGAAGTTGAAAAGAAAGCTGAATCAGTGCCGGTTGTGTGTGAATTTGCGGACGTATTTCCAGAAGAATTGCCGGGTTTGCCTCCAGTCAGGGAAGTAGAATTTGGTATTGATTTGATACTGGGAACAGCTCCGATTTCGATTGCTCCGTATAGAATGGCACCAGCAGAGTTGAAGGAATTAAAGTCGCAGTTGCAAGAGTTGACTGATAAAGGTTTTGTGAGACCGAGTTTTTCACCTTGGGGTGCTCCCGTGTTATTTATGAAAAAGAAGGATGGTTCTATGAGGTTGTGTGTTGATTATCGGCAGTTAAACAAGGTGACAATCAAAAACAAGTATCCGTTGCCAAGAATTGATGATTTGTTTGACCAGCTAAAAGGAGTGACATGGTTTTCAAAGATTGACTTGAGATCTGGGTATTACCAACTGCGGGTAAAGGAGTCGGATGTGCCTAAAACTGCTTTTAGAACAAAGTACGATCATTATGAATTTTTAGTTATGCCATTTGGGTTGACAAATGCTCCTGCTGTGTTTATGGATTTAATGAATCGCATATTTCGGCCATACTTGGACAGATTTGTTGTGGTGTTTATAGATGATATTTTAATTTATTCAAAAGATGAGACAGAGCATGCTGAGCATTTGAGGATAGTTTTGCAAACTTTGAGAGATAAGCAGCTGTATGCTAAGCTTAGTAAAAGTGAATTTTGGCTCTTGGAAGTTGGATTTTTGGGTCATATTGTTTCAGGTGATGGTATACGGGTTGATCCTAGTAAAATTTCAGCCATTGTTGATTGGAAACCACCGAAAAATGTAACTGAAGTTAGAAGTTTCTTGGGGCTAGCTGGGTATTATCGGCGGTTTGTAAATGGATTTTCTATAATTGCTGCTCCTATGACTAGACTACTCCGAAAGGATGTTAAATTTGAATGGACGGAAGAATGTCAACAGAGTTTTGAAGAATTGAAAAAGTTATTAACTGAAGCACCAGTGTTGGTACAACCCGAATTAGGTAAAGAATTTGTGGTGTATAGTGATGCTTCTCTAAATGGTTTGGGGTGTGTACTCATGCAAGAAGGAAAAGTGGTGGCTTATGCTTCGAGGCAGTTAAAACCTCATGAGAGGAATTATCCTACTCACGATTTGGAATTGGCTGCAATGGTGTTTGCTGTGAAGATTTGGCGACATTATTTGTATGGTGAAAAGTGCCGAGTATATACCGATCACAAAAGTCTTAAATACTTGATGTCACAAAAGACTTGAATTTGAGACAGCGAAGATGGTTGGAGTTATTGAAAGATTATGAGCTTGTTATTGATTATCATCCGGGAAAAGCGAATGTGGTTGCCGATGCTTTAAGTAGAAAGTTGTTGTTTGCTTTGAGAGTTATGAACACTCAGTTGAAAATGTCAGATGACGGTTCGATTCTAGTAGAGTTAAGAGCAAGACCGATGTTTTTACAAGAGATTTCTGAAGCTCAGAAAAATGATCAAGATTTGCTAGCCAAAAGAAAACAGTGTGAAGCTGATACGGGATCAGATTTCAGAATTGGTTCTGATGGGTGCTTAATGTTTAAAGATCGGATTTGTGTACCGAAGAATGAGGATTGATTCAAAAGATCCTACAGGAAGCACATAGTGGTTATTTCTCGATTCATCCGGGTAGTACGAAAATGTATAATGACTTGAAGAAAATGTATTGGTGGAATGGAATGAAAAGAGATATATTAGAGTTTGTGTCCAAATGCTTAATTTGTCAATAGGTGAAAGCTGAACACCAAGTACCTTCAGGATTACTCCAGCCTATTATGGTTCCTGAATGGAAATGGGATCGGATTACTATGGATTTTGTTTCAGGATTGCCATTGACTCCGGGAAAGAAAGATGCCATCTGGGTAATAGTTGACAGATTAACTAAGTCGGCTCATTTTATCCCGGTACGTACGGATTATTCTCTTAACAAGTTGGCTGAACTGTATATTAGAGAAATTGTTAGATTACACGGAATACCATTATCGATTATTTCAGATAGAGATCCAAGGTTTACCTCGCGGTTTTGGCAAAAGTTGCAAGACGCGTTAGGTATGAAGTTAAATTTCAGTACTGCTTTTCATCCACAAACTGATGGACAATTAGAAAGAATAATTTAGATTCTTGAAGATATGCTTAGATGTTGTGTATTGAAATTTCAAGGAAGTTGGGAAAGATACTTACCGTTGGTGGAATTTGCTTACAATAATAGTTATCAGACGAGCTTGAAAATGGCACCTTATGAAGCATTGTATGGTCGTAAGTGTCGAACGCCTTTGTATTGGACTGAACTTAAGGAAAATCAGATTTATGGAGTTGATCTAATAAAAGAAACTGAAGAAAAAGTAAAGGTAATTCGAGATTGTTTGAAAGCTGCTTCAAATAGACAGAAATCTTATGCAGATTTAAAACGAAAGGACATTGAATTTCAAGTTGGTGATAAAGTATTTTTGAAGGTGTCTCCGTGGAAGAAAGTCCTTAGATTTGGACGGAAGGGCAAATTAAGTCCGCGTTTTATTGGGCCGTATGAAGTAATTGAAAAAGTTGGACCGGTAGCATATCGGCTAGCATTACCACCTGAACTAGAGAAGATTCATGATGTGTTCCACGTATCTATGTTACGTCGGTATCGTTTGGATCCTTCACATGTAGTTTCACCGACAGAAATTGAACTACAACCAGATATGACCTACGAAGAAGAACCGATTAAGATTTTAGCTCGAGAGGTCAAACAACTAAGGAATAAAAATGTTGCACTTGTGAAGGTGTTGTGGCAAAGGCATGGAGTAGAAAAAGCTACATGGGAATCCGAAGAAACTATGAGAAATCAATACCCACATCTGTTTACAGGTAAGATTTTCGAGGACGAAAATCCTTAATGGGGGGGAGAGTTGTAATATCCCGAATTAGGGCCTAATCGGAATAGTGGTTTCGTGACCATAAATCCGAGATAGAAATAATTATTTTATAATTATTTTTAGGTTTATGATATGATTGCATGATTGTGTGAAAATTTCGTGATGAAATTCTATGCCTAAAGTGCTTAAATTAAAGTAGGGACTAAATCGAATAAGTTGCAAAACTTGCATTCTAGAAGTTTTTAGTATGAAATTGTTTTGGACTATTAATGAGGAGGTCTTAAATAGCAATTTGACCAATTTTAAGTTCATGGAAAAAATTAGGACATGGAAGGAATTTTTGGAAAGTTTAGTAGTAAGGGTATTTTGGTCATTTAGTTATTAAAATGAATTAAAAACAAAATTAAAAGCCAATTTTTGTCCATCTTCTTCATTAGGCCGAAATTTCAAGGGTTCTCCATAGCTAGGGTTTGTTTCAAGCTTCCAAGGTCCATAGTAAGTGATTCCAAGCCCCGTTTTTAATGATTTTTACGTTTTTGAGATCCCGGTAGCTCGATTAAGCTTATGCTAACAATAATTCAACTTAGGGTTCATATTTGGAAAAATACCCATAGGTGAAATTTTTGTATTTTGATGTTTTATGATAGAATATGGGGTTTTAAATTATGTTAGACAACTTGTGCTACTCGGTTTTGAGTGAAAACGAGTAAAAGGGCTTAATCGGTAAAAATACCTAATAGTCATAAGTACATGTTAGAGTGAGAATTTGATGTTTCCATAGAAGAGAAAAGTGATCAGCATGTTGTAAAACATAAGAATAAGGAATAAAGTTTAATCCCGAGCCTAGGGGCAAAAATGTAAATATGCAAAAGTTTAGGGGTAAAATTGTAATTTTTCCAAAAATTGAGTTAAGGATTAATTTGATAATGTGAGTATTAAATAAGCTAAATGTGTTATTTTAGATCAAGAAAGACGTGGAATGGACCTCAATCGAGGAAAAGAAAAGATTGTGGACTAAATTGCAAAATCTTTGTATTTTGGTACCAATGTAAGTTCATGTGTAAATAATGTAGCATAATGGTTATTTTTAAGTTATTGATGTTAATTATATGTTATGCTGAATTTTATTATGAAATGTATGCTTTGTGGTTAATTTCAAATAATATGTAAATTATGTGAACTACTTGTTAAATATAATTGTTACCGAGTATTGATTTCGGCATTCTACGGAAGACAGCAAGGATAAGTGTTCGAGGAAAAATCCCGTTTGAACCTTAGGAATAGATTAGGATACAAGTGACATGTCACTAGGATGATTGAGCATCCGAACTCGTTGAGTTGAGTCCGAGTTCACTCATGGATGCGAATGTCCGAACTCGTTGAGTTGAGTCCGAGTTCGTGAGATGTAACTAGGCATCCGAACTCGTTGAGTTGAGTCCGAGTTCACTTATGGATGCGAACGCCTGAGCTCATTGAGTTGAGTCCGAGTTCGCTTATGGGCGGGTTACATGATTGCTTGATTGCATATATGGCACTTATGTGCAAGTTATCCATGTATCCGAATTATATTCCGATGTGTTCAACGGGTAAAGTTCTACTCAATGAAGGAATATTCGAGATGTAAAGAGAAGTATTGGTGAGTGATGTGAAATGGTTATTTTGGACAGGTATGTATTTAACCCTCGGGTTGAGTATTGATACAACCACGATAAGGTAATAAGATGATGAAAAATGATTAAAAATGTGATATGTGTTTTAGTGATACATGCTAATGTTGATTGGTATGACTGTTTGTTATGTTACTTATTATTTGCATATGAACTTACTAAGCATTTATGCTTACTCCCTCCTTCTTACTCATTGTAGTTTTGGACAAGCCAGCTCAGGAGTCGGGATAGGTCGAAGGCTCAGTCACACTATCCGGAAGACTTTTGGTAAATGGCTTGTAAATTTAAGTATGGCATGTATAGCAATATACCTATTTTGTGTAAATGATCTTATGGTATGGTTGTGGAATGGTTGAGGAAATGCTTGATAATGATAAATTATGAAAATGGTTAGTGTAGATTATGTTTGATGTTAAGGAAAACTATTAAGATACTTAGTGCATAAAAACTCATAAAAAGGATGAAATTTGCCATAAACAGAATACTGCAGCAACATTGATGCGAGTTTGAAAATTTATTAAAAATCATAGAAATTGAATTTGGTGATGGAATACATATCAAATTGAATATTATTATGTCTAGTTTCACATGAAACAAATGAAACAGGTAAAGGAATTATATGTTAGAAGATATTTGAATTTTAGTGAAACAGAGTCATAGCAGTTTTTGAATCCCCTGTTCCAACTTTAGAAATTCATTATAAATTATAAAGATATATTTAGGTGGTCTATTTTATATCCTCAGAATTCTTATTGAGTCTAGTTTTAGTAGAAACAAATCTCATAGTCATATGAATTTTGTACAGAGAGAAATTTGGTTCGTAGTAAACAGAGGTCAGACCAGTCGAGTCCTGAAACAGGGGTAACTTTAAATAATAAACTGTACTAATTGGCCCAACCAAAAATTCTAGAAAAAATTTAGTAGATA
Source organism: Gossypium hirsutum (assembly GCF_007990345.1). NCBI lineage: Eukaryota > Viridiplantae > Streptophyta > Magnoliopsida > Malvales > Malvaceae > Gossypium > Gossypium hirsutum. The sequence goes on along the minus strand of NC_053432.1, from coordinate 29,178,829 downwards.
GGTATATGAGTCTAGATTCAGGAAAAATTTATGGATCTTGATTTAGAGTTTTGTAACTCGAGATATGATTTTTCTTGTGACTGTGACGCAAGTAGCTTAAAAGCTGTGAATGTAGAAACAATAATCCAAAGTTCTAAAAATGTTAAACTAAGCTGAGTAACACCTCATACTCGACTCCGGCGATGGTCTCGGGTGTGGGGGTGTTACAGGTTGTTCCCTAGGTGGCTCGGTAGAAGGCTCCTCGTGCTGTGGGCGAACATTGTCAGGAATGTCCTTAAGATCCTCCTCGTCAATGGCATGATAGAGACGGTACTGAGGAGGATCGGTCCCATGTCGGTGCTCGATCATCCGCATGTGTAGCATAGTCGTGATGCTCTATGGGGACATCTGACCTATCAGGGTAAGCGCTGGTGACTGGTCCGCGATGTTAAGGAGGCCGAAGTGTCTAGCAAGGCGCGTCACGTAGGGGCCGATGGAGATCACTCCCTTCCTATGCCACTTGATCTGATGGCGAATGGCGAAAGCAATGAAGTAGGCCAAGTCAGTCACGTGTGCATTCGCCATGCACCATAAATAGTAGGCGTCGTGGGTGGTGACGACGCCGGTGCTCTCTCTCCTCTTGGTCAATGTGTGTGCCAAGATGGCATGAAGGTAGTGTAAGGAAGGATCGAGGGCTGAGGCCTTCGAGCGGCTGGGGTCGTATGCGGAAGAGAGTGGTACCAAAGCCTTTCAGCACAAGGAGGGGGAGATATGGATATTGCGTGGTAGTGCATTCATGTCCTCCTCCTCCATAAACTCATCAGTGTAAAGTCCCAGAGCAACTCCAAACTCTCGGACACTCATCGCAAAAACTAGACCGCCTAATCAGAAGTGAACGGTGTCGGGGTCGTCATTGTTCGTCATCACCACCTGTACATGAAAAGTAGAGCATAGTTCTAAAGTTAGCTCTAAGTAAGTGGGCTCGGTAATAGCGAAGAACAGTTCCCATGGGTCTGTGGACAGGAGGGCGCGGATGGCATCAGTGAGTTAGACTTGCTCTATGGCAGCCCAGTCGATGCAGCGACTTGTGGTGATGGGTCGTACGCGTAGTATCTAAAATAGCTCCTCCTGCGAAGCTTGTGGAAATTCAAGGAACGGGTGCCGAACTTCGGCTGTAGCTCGCACTAAGGAAGAACCCGATCCCCTACGTCTTTTTGAGGAAGGGACTGCACCCTTCTTGCCCCTTGATGATGACATAATATACCTGAAAATACATGAGCATTGATAGAATCCAAGATACATCAATAGTTAAGCAATAGGCCCAAAACTATTATATGCTATTTAGTAACTTAAACAATTCAAAATATAGAAAATTGTAAAGCCAATTCCTAACTTGTCTTAAGCAAAATAATACGATATCTATGTAAAGCATGTAGAATAATAATGTAGTCACACAAAGTGGAAAAATAAGGTTAAAAAATTGAACCAAAGGTGCTGTAGGGCGACGCACGGGCGTGTGACACGTGGAGGAAGCCGTGTGGTGGGAAAAATAGAGGGTATAGGGAGGGGAAAATGGGGGTTAATGCAAGTGAAGTGACTTTGAGGGTGGTTTGGGGGTTGGGGAAGGGAGAATCTAGGGAATGGTAGCCGGAATAGGGAGTAGGGGTTGGGGAAGGGTGGATTTCGGCTAGGGTTTTGGAAGAAGGAAGAAAATGAACAGTGGTTTGTTTATATAAGGGAGGGGCACACGGACTAGGGCCACTCCCGTGTGCTGTGAGGGTAGCCCGTGTTTTTCAAATTTTTTCGAATTTGGTTGTGCCCGGCTACTATCACACGCCCGTGTGGCCTGGGCGTGTGTGGCACACGGCCATGTCGCATGGCCGTGCCTAGCTTTGTTCGCTTCTCCCACGCCCGTGGTAATTGAACAGGCTTGACCACAGGTGTTAGACACGGGCGTGTCGCACGCTCGTGCTGTTTTAACAGGTTCATCCATGGTTCCTCCACACGGGCGTGTCGCACGCCCGTGTTGTTTTGGCAGGCTCAACCACGACCATGTCGCATGGTCGTGGCGTGTTATCGTAGCCCCTGTTTGGGGAATTTCGTGCCCTATTTTCACACGGCCATAAGCACGCCCGTGTTGTAACACCCCTTACCTGTATCCGAGGTCGGGCTAAGGTACGAGGCGTTACCAGACAAACATACAAACATTAAACTAAAATACGAGCCATAAAATTTTATTCATATTTCAAAGCGGTCATTCTCTTACACATAGTCCCTTATTTGAGTCTACGGAGCCCAAAACATACTTTAGAAAGGGTTTGGGACTAAATCGAGAACTTACGAAAATCTTAGAAATTTCATGCTTTAAGGCTCCACACGCCCGTGTCCCAAAGTTGTGTTCCATACACGGCTGAGACACATGGTCATGTCTCTGCCTGTGTGGAATATACCTAGGCTATTTTCCAAGCTTTGGTCAACCTTGATCTCTTACACACTTATACAAAATCAAAAGCATATAACATGGTATTCATTTAATGATTAAACATCCTCAATTAAACCACAAACATAGCATTTGTATGTCATCATACATGTGTCTCTCATACTCATTTTACCTTGTTTATTATAGTACCACTTATACATTTATACCAAGATTATCATCTTAAGAAATATCTTCAGCTTAATCATCAAGCATTCATATTTAAAGCTAGATCATATCTTTATAAAATACCATGATTCAGATGCGCAGAATAACATGTTTGCCTGAAACATTTCAATTCAATTCCATACCCAACAAGCATTACATTGAGACTAGTCATATATATATACATGTCATGATACATAACATTCTCTTTTTGTTTTCTTATAAACACATATCATTTATTTCATTATATCAATATTTCATATACCATAGTTTCCATGAATTCCACATATATTTATTTTCCTCCTCCTCCTCTCCATTCCACATCCTTAATGTATATAGCATTCTTGTAAGTACAATTTCACAATTTACTAATAAATGTTCACATCAAACTGTCCACACGAGTCATAGTCACTTAATTATTTATAATTATTGCTACAGAGCTCCAAATTAAGATCTGTAAATTTCCCCTGAAACTAAACTCACATATCTTTCCACCATAAAATTTTCATAATTTTTGGTTTAGCCAATTAGTACAGTTTATTCATTAAAATTTCCCCTATTTCACTTTTTGACAGTTCTGACCTCTCTTCACTAAAAAATAATTATCTCATAGTACAAAACTCGGATAATGTTCTTGTTGATTTATCTTGAAAATAGACTCATTATGGATTTTAAAAATATAATTTTGAGACTCTAAGTATTTTTCTCCAAATTTTTGTAATTTTCCAAAGTTAGAACAGGGGATCACGTAATCATTCTGAATCAGTCTTACAAAAACATAAATATCTCAAAATATAGAACTCCTTTGCTTTGTATGTTTCTTTTATATGAAAATAGACTCATTAAGATTTAATCTGATATCTCATTAAGTCTCTGATTCAATTTATACTATTTTTGGTGATTTTTCAAAATCACGTCACTGCTACTATTCAAAACAGTTTTATTGCTAATTCACTCTTTCACACTTTCTTTGTATTAACCTTATTTTAACATACATATCACAAATCATTTTCACCACATTTCATACATCACAAGTATAGGCCTATGATCACAAGGTCACCATAAAATCATCCTCATGTATAACTTACTTTGTTTATAACCTTACCACATCCTGGTCACTTAATGAACACATCATTCACATAACCAAGTTCCTGCACTTATTCATCACAAAACTCACAAAGCAATACATACAGAGTCTCCCGTTGAACACTTCGGATCAATCCTCGATACTTGGTGGTTTCAGCACATAGCTCCACCCATCATATAGTTCGGCTCTCTTGTACACATGTTGAACACTTAGTACCACCCATGTGACCTAGCCAGTTTATCTCGTAGCTCTCTTGTCTACATGGTGTCCTTCACTTGGAACCACGCATGCGACCTAGCTACATATATCCCGTAGCTCTCTTGTCTACATGGTGTACACATAGTATCACCCATGTGACCTAGCTACATCATAATGTCTTGTAGCTCTCTTGTACACATGATGTGCACTCAGCACTATACATGTGACCTAGCTACATACCATCTGTATCATCCAATCTTTCCGAAGGTTCAACCGGGATTTCTCTCTCTTTCCCAACAATTTCACCAATCAAGTAATTATCCACAAACATATTTCCAATATTTTTATAAAATATCATAATACAAGTAATAGTGATGTATTACTTACATATAAACTTACATCTCATTTAATATCAACGCAATAACATTAAATTACACATTGTCTTATTAAAAATCATATGAACTTACAATTTCCCATAATATCCATAATCATAGAAATCACATTTATGTATGATAATTCAATGCACTTCATGTACCATAGACATATTTTTAAATCAATTCATAAACTTGGCACCATAATCATTTAATTTAACATAATTCAATTAATTCACTAAATTTAACTTTCAAATACAAATTACAGCATTATTGTTGTATTATTATCATACCAACTTACATACCTTCAACACCTCGGAGATCATAGTAAATATATCAATTTTACATTGAAACATGCATAAATTAATGCTTATTATACATATGAATTTTTCTCTCATTCTAGGTTCAAATCTCGTTTTCCGGGATCTAAAACATCATATTTTACTTATTTAATTAATGTACTATTCAAAACAGTCCTTAACTCAAACTTTGAAAAAATTACAATTTTGCCCCTAAACTTTTGCATATCTACACTTTTGCCCCTAGGCTCGGGAATTAAACTTCATCCCTTATTCTTATGTTTTATGACATGATGATCACTTTTCCCTTCTATGGCAACATCAAATTCTCACTCTAACATATACTTATGACTATTAGGTATTTTTACCGATTAAGCCATTTTGCTCGTTTTCACTTAAAACCGAGTAGCACAAGTTGTCTAACATAACTTAAAACCTCATATTGTATCATAAAAAACCAGAATACAAAAATTTTACCTATGGGTATTTTTCCAAATATGAACCCTAGGTTGAATTATTACTAGCATAAGCTAAATCAAGTTACCGGGACTCCAAAAACGTAAAGAACTTGAAAAACGGGGTTAGAACGGACTTACAATTGAGCTTGGGAAGCTTGAAAACCCTAGAAATGGAGTCTCCCTTGGTATACACGTCCATGGTGAAGAAGATGAGCAAAATTGGCTTTTAATTTTGTATTTTAATTCATTTTACCCCTAAATGACCAAAATACCCTTACTACTAAACTTTCCAAAAAATTCCATCCATGTCCAATTTTTGTCCATAACTTAGAAATTGGTAAAATTTCTATTTAAGACATCCTAATTAATATTTCAAATCAATTTCATACTAGAAACTTCTAGAATGCAAGTTTTGCAACTTATTCAATTTAGTCCCTAACTTCGAATTAAGCACTTTATGCATAGAATTTCTTCACGAAATTTTCACACAATCATGCAATCATATCATAGACCTCAAAATAATCATAAAATAATTATTTATATCTCAGATTTTGTGGTCCCAAAACCTCTGTTCCAACTAGACCCAATTTTGGGCTATTACACGTGTGCTTGACCGTGTCTTTGCGGAAATCCTGTATTCAAAAGCTTTGTCAGTAAATTAGGTGTTAAATATAAGAATTTAAAGAAATTAATAATGTTAGTGCTCGGGTTGCCTCCCGAGAAGCACTTATTTATAGTCTAAGCTCGACTTACCTCTCTGTTGAATGATCATGGTGGTTCGAGGAGCTCATACTCCTCATTCCTGCTGTCAATCTTAAAATAAGGTTTTAAACGAGTGTTGTTTACCTTAAAAGTGTCGAACTTAGGATGACTTACCTCCACTGTACCGAATGAAAAAATACTAAGTACCGTAAGAGGGATTTCCTCATTTGGTGTGGTTGTAACACCCCGTACCCGAGACCGTTGCCGGAGTCAAACGCGAGGTGCTAACAGACTTAATTACTTTGTTTTCACCGTCCATTTAAAAAAAAATTCCAGACAGGCTGGCTAACCGTGTCACTGTCGCCTTAAAAATCATATCTCGAGTTCCAAAACTCGAAAACTGATTCCGTAAATTTTCCCTGAAATTACACTCATATATCCATCTGTGGATTTATTTCTAGAATTTTTGGTCAGGCCAATTGGTACAGTTTATTAGTTAAATTCTCCCCTGATTCTGGGTTTGACTACTCTGACCTTCACGTATTACGACTTGGATATCTCCCTGTACAGAGCTTCCATACTCATTCCGTTTGTTTCTAATGAATCTAGACTTAAAGGGGAATCTATACATATAAGGCATGACTTCTAATTGTCTCTGAATAATTTATGGTAAATTTCTAAAGTCGAAACAGGAGATCCAGAAACCGTTCTGACCCTATTTCACGAGAACTTTAATATCTCTTAATATACTGTTCATATGATCGTTTCGTTACTTTCATATGAAAATAGATTCATCAAGGTTCGATTACATAATTTATTCACTATTTAATTCCATTCCTACAAATTTTAGTGATTTTTCAAATCTACACCACTGCTGCTGTCAGCATCTGTTTTCAAGGTAAACTTTACCTATTTCGTGGTTACCATGGACCAACTAGAGTTTTGTCATACATAGGTCCACATATGATCATATTTAGCCATTCCAATGGCTGATCATTTGCCCAACACTTCCATTCCAGTCCATAGTCACATCATGAAACCATATATATATACATAAACACAAATGGTCTAATGCCATACTCCACTTCTACAATCCATTTTCGCATGGCTGTACACACATACATCACAAAAAGTACTTGAAAAAAAACAACAAAGGGTAGTCCTATACATGCCATATCCAGAGTTCAACTAAAAGAGTACCAAAAGGGCTTTGATAGTGTGGATGACTTCGACTTCGATGATCCCGAATCCGATAGCTAACGAACAAAATCTATAAAACAGAGAGCCAAAGCAACGGGGTAAGCATTTTAAAGCTTAGTAAGTTTCAAGTAATGAAATCGGCTTTGACTAAAGTATTACATTCACATAGCTAAATGAATCACTTTATTAATACACATTCTCATAATCATACTTACTTCGCACTTCATCAACATATACACACACAAGGTATCAACCTATCTAAAAGCCGAAAGTTCGTTAGTCGATTGAACGAATACTATTTAAAACGAATCGACTTTTCCGATGCACATGCAAACATACCTTATCGTTTGGGTTTTCGAGCGTATTAATTGAATTTATTACAGCACAAAACGCTCACCTTCAAACCCAAGTTTCTTCGGAATTTAGCCGGATATAACCACAAGCACAATTGCCTTCGGGTCTTAACCCGGGTATAGCAACTCGCACAAATGCCTTCGGGTCTTAGCCCGGATATATCAACTCGCACAAATGCCTTCGGTTCTTAGCCCGGATAAAATCACTAGCATAAATGCCTTCGGGACTTAGCCCGGATAAAATCACTAGCATAAATGCCTTCGGGACTTAGCCCGGATAAAATCACTAGCATAAATGCCTTCAGGACTTAGCCCGGATATCATTCAAATGCTCATGCACACATATATCAATAATCATGACACATCCATATTTCATTTTCGTTACTAAGGCTCAAACACAAAACGTTTATTAAACCTTTCCAATTTCGGCTCAATAGCCACACACAAAGAGCATGATTTCAATTGGCTTTATAACATAGTCTCTATGCACATTCGGCTATCCGTCATAGTATGACTAATCATTTCAATATAATTCAAGTAGGGTCATTACTCGAAGACTTACCTCGGATGTTGTCGAACGGTTTCGACGGCTATTCGATCACTTTTTCCTTCCCCTTATCCAACTTTGGTCCTCTAAGCTCTTTAGCTTAGTTCAAACAGATAGAGCTTATTTAATAATTTATCAATTTAACTATTCGATTAAATACATTCATATTATACAATTAGGTGCGAATAATTTTATTGACTAGTTATTCAAGCATTATACATGTGCTCTACTCATGCACCACCGGATAATAGGACTAGCTTAATACCTTGCATTTTCGAATTCATATACATCATTTAGTTCCTCATAACATACATTTTGTCCCTAACCAACACAAGAGCCCAAAGCATCACTTACAATGCCGAATTCCAATTAAGTCTACCATCATAGCATTATCATATTTATGCACTTGGTAAGTTGCGTTTGAACACATTCGGCACTAGGTGTCCAAACCAATGTTCCTCGAACACTAAACCCAATTTATAACCAACTCAAAACTCCTTAACAACAAGCATTTAATAACAATGTACTTAACCAATTCCTTAAACATGCATTCGGCAATTACACCAAGACCATCTTAACTCGTTTCTCATCTTGCTAACAAAAACATAGTAAAGCAAATCTTCATACACAATGGTTACCAATTCATCCATTCACTAGGGACATGACCTAATGTTCAATAACAACCCCTCCTTTACCAAGTACACATTCGGCCTTGGTACATAATAAGGTAGCCGATTTCTTTCCCTTTAGCACCCATTGCTCATATATGATTATTTGTATTGTTCAAACACTCATCTATCTTTGCTCATCTAAATTTAACATGGAACAACAAAATTCACCATTGTCAAATACCATAGCCGAAAGCCCTAGTCCATAACACAAATCAAAATTTCTACATGGGTTACAAAAGTAGTTTGATATCTTACTCAAGATTAACCAAAATTTCATGAACTAATATAAACTTCTTACCTTGCTATTAGCCTAGGATGACCGAATGCCTCCCTCCCTACTTCCTCTTCATAATCGGCCAAGAAGAACAAAATGAGAAAGACTTTTTGTTCTTTTTTTTTTCGGTCATGCATGAGAATGATGAACACATTTTTTTTTCTTTGTTTTCTTCCTTCAATTTCTTATTAGTTTATTGCCCATGCTTCTTATTTTATTTTTCCATTAACACAACATGTTTCATGACATGTTTTGCCCATCATCCCTTGTTATGGCCGGCCACTAGTACTTAAATGGGGGGAAATTGACATGCAAGTCCACCCCTTTGATTACATGCACTATTAGGCCACTTTCATTTGCCTAGCACATTTCTAAATTTTCTCACATAAGTCCTATCAACTAAATTCACATGCAATTAACTAAATCGAAGCTTAAAACTTTCACACATTTATATTCACATATTTTAGGCAATAATTATCACATTCAAATAATTTGGTGACTCGGTCTAGCGGTCCCGAGACCGCTTTCCGACTAGGGTCACTTTAGGGCTGTCACAGTGGTAGTGGCAATGTGAGGATCAACGGCATCTAGTATGACTGTATCGCCGACCTTAAGTTATTAGGAGAGGTATCGGGATTGTTTTTGCGTAATTTTGGTTTATCATGTGTTCACGGTTTGTGTTCTCGCCATTCATCTAGCTCCTCTATCCGTAGTCTTCGTTCTTCATGGATGTCTTTGTTTTCTTCATGATAGTAGCGCACTGTCTCTGTTGTCTTGGTTCGAGAAGGTTCCTGCAAGGATGATTGAATATTAGTTTTATCATCGATTGGTTTTATAGCATTATCCTGAGTCTTAGGGGTTTTGACTAAATTGCGTGCTTGGAGTGTTACTGCGTCATCACCTGTACGAAGCGTTAGCTCCCCTGTGCCTACATTAATAATGGTTCTGGCAGTTGCTAAAAAGGGTCATCCTAAAATTAAAGGTACCTCGTTATCCTCATCCATGTCTAAGACAACAAAGTCTACTGGGTAAATAAATTTATCAATCTTAACGAGAACATCTTCAATAATACCCTTAGGAAATCTAACTATTTTGTCAGCCAATTGTATGCTCATCCTAGTCTGTTTGGGTTTACCGAGACCTAGTCATTTAAACATCTTATATGGCATAACATTTATATTTGCCCCTAGATCAGCTAAAGCATTATTCACAGATAAACTACCAATTAAGCAAGGAATTGTAAACTCCTTGGATCTTTCAATTTGTTAGGTAGCTCATTCTTTAGAATAGTTGAGCAGACTGCATTGAGCTCCACATGCGATGTAGCGTCTAATTTCCTTTTTTTTCTCAGAAGTTCCCTTAAGAATTTTGCTGAGTTGGGCATCTGCGAAAGAGCTTCAATAATGGGTAAGTTAATATGTAATTTCTCTAAGAGTTTGACAAACTTACTGAATTGTTCTTCTGTTCTATCTTTCGTCATCGCTTTAGGATATGGCACGCGAGGTTCATGATTCGTACTTACCTATTTGGGATCATCATTGTTTACCTTTTCTTGACCTTTTTTCATCACGTTGTCTCGTTGTAATTCTGGCTTAGGTGCAATGAATCCTTCCTTATTTTGAGTGCTAATTACATTGAGGTGTTCCCTCAGATTAGATTCAGTATTACTTGGTAGGCTACCTTGTGGTCGTTTGGAGATTAATTTGGACAGCTGGCCTATTTGAGTTTCGAGTCCTTGGATCGATGCTTGTTGATTCTTCAGTGCTGTCTCGGTATTTTGGAAACGGGTTTCTAACACCGAGATGAATTTAGAGACAATCTCTTCAAGGTTCAGCTTCTTTTCTTATGGATAAGGTGGCTGTTGAAAGCCCTGAGGATTTTGTGGCTTTTGATTCCCTTGACCACCCCAGGAGAAATTGGGGTGGTTCTTCCAACCTGCATTATAAGTATTACTGTATGGGTTATTTTGTGATCTAAAGTTATTGTTACCCATATAGTTGACTTGTTCCTCTTCGATCGTGGGATTAAAGGATTGGTATTTTGTATGAACACCTCCTCCGCTTGAGTCAACCTCATTGCTAGATGTACCTGCGTAGAACCAAGAAAACTATCAATCTTTTTATTGAGAAGTTCTACCTGATTTGACAACATAGTAACTGAGTCAACGTTATAAACACCGGCTGTTTTCGTTGGCTTTGTCCTCATAACTTGCCACTAATAGTTATTCAGTGTCATCTCCTCTATAAATTCATAGGCATCTTCTGGTGTTTTATTGTTGATGGTTCCGCCAACTGCTGCGTCAATCATTTGTCTTGTCGAGGGATTCACACCATTGTAGAATGTTTGAATTTGCAGCCAAAGCGGTAACCCATGGTGAGGGCACCTTCTCAGTAAGTCCTTGTATCTCTCCCATGCATCGTAAAGTGTTTCTAAATCCATCTGCACAAAAGAAGAGATATCATTACGTAATTTAGCCGTTTTAGCCGGCGAAAAATATTTTAGTAAAAATTTCTCGGTCATTTGTTCCCAAGTAGTGATAGACCCTCGTGGTAACGAATTCAACCACTATTTAGCTTTGTTTCTTAGTGAAAAGGGAAATAAACGAAGACGAATGGCATCATCAGAAACGCCATTGATTTTGAATGTATCGCAAAATTCTAGGAAATTTGCTAAGTGAGTGTTGGGATATTCATCCTGCAAGCCATCAAACTGAACAAACTACTGTATCATCTGAATAGTGTTAGGTTTTAGTTCGAAATTATTCGTAGCAATAGCAAGTCTAACTATACTAGATTCAGTTCCTGTTAAAGAGGGTTTAGCATAGTCATACATAGTACATGGAGTAGGATTTTGATTAGCAGCAATTGCAGGAGGTAGCTGATTGTTTTGGTTTTCAGCCATCTCTTCGGTTGGGGGTTGAGTTTCGTCTTCTTGCTCATTCTTCGTGTAACGTAAGCTGCGCCTTATCTCTCTTTGATTTCTGCGAACTGTGCGATCGATTTCTTCGTCAAAAAGTAATGGTCCTGACGGGTTTCTTCTAGTCATAAACTATAAAAAACCTGCCAAGAGAAAGAATAAGTAAATTGATAAGTAAGAAAATAAAATAAAATTGAAAGAAAAATAAATGGCTAAAGTAACAAAAATTTAGTGTTCCTAATATTATAGTTCCCCGGCAATGGCGCCAAAAACTTGATCGCAGTGATTCGTAACAAGTAATAAATATTTATAATGAAGATCAAACCTAGACTAACTATTATCAAGATGAAAAGGCAAGTGCACCTATCGAACAATAGTATAGTAATGGAAAGACCGGGATATCGTACCCAAGGGAACCAAAAGTACTAGTAATAACTATCTTTTTATTATCTAACCTAGAAATAAAAGGGATTTGTTTATTAAACTAATTATTTAAACTAATTAACTAATTTAATTAAAGCGAAGAGAGAATTTGGAAAAAGACTTGAAGAGAAGCAATTAATAAAGACGACACCCAAGGAGGAATCCACCTAGATTTCACTTGTTATCTGACTCTGAACCGGACAATTTATTCACTTGACTTGATCCGTAAGACTCCCTAACCTATGTTATTATCCCTATTCAAGACTAATAATGTCTAACCCCTAGATTGAATAACTGAGACTTTTCTCTAATTAACACTCTAGGGTTGCATTAACTCAATCTATGGACTCCTATATTAGGTTTCACCCTAATCTGGCAAAATCTCGTAACCCTATTTCTAGGTGCCCGATCAACTCCGCTTAATTATGTCGAATCTACTGTTATACAGGGTTTATTCCTTCTCTGCATAAGCACATCAAATCATGAATTAATACCTGAAATATTAACTCAAGCATTAAGAACACATAATTAAGAACAAATCAAGTATTTATCATACAGTTCAGATAATAATAACAAGATCCATCATAGGTTTTATCCCCCTTAGGTATCTAAGGGGTTTAGTTCACAATAAAATAAGAGTACATCTCAAAAGTATGAAAATAACAAAACATAAAGAAAACTCTAAAACCCCTGAAGGAATTTTGAAAGAGATCTACAGTCTTGAAGTAGCTCCGGCTTTTGAGATGGATCATTTGGCTTCCTTCAAGTAATTCCTGACGTGTGGTTCTGTATTCCAGAAAAGTTTTGGAAAGAGCGGCCCCTCTTTAGGGCATACTTAGGGTGTTTATATAGGCTTTGGGTTGGCTTTCTTCCTCCCTAAGTATCCTTTTCCGTGTAAAATACAACTCTTTGAAAAAGGGACACGCCCGTGTGCCACGGCCGTGTGACGTGATTACCAGGCTGTGTTCAATCCATTGAATTGCACACGACCGTGTGGGCTCAATGGCCATGCCGTGTGAATTGTGAAAACCTTGGTCGACACCCCCGAAGGCCACAGGCATGTAAGATGCCCGTATGGCAAGGGTTAGACCGTATGGTCTTCTCGATTTGGTTCATTTTATCCCTTTTTAGCTCGTTTTTGGCTCCTTTTGACTCTTGGTGCTCTCTTGAGTACAAAACATGAAATAACCTGATTAAGAGCACCAAAATCCACAAATCTAGTAATAAACCTCCATAAATATGCTAAGTATTTGGGGTATAGATATGTATAATTTGGTGTTTATCAGACATGGCCTAGCACACGGGCATGTGCCATTGCTATGTTCCTCTAAATAAATGATGATGTCATAAGTAGAATGTCCAGGTTTTTGGACACGAGCGAGGACATGGGCGTGTGTATTGCCTCCACACGGGCGTGTGAGGCTCAACCTTAGAAATTTTCTTAGAATTCTCTTAAGTTCTCGGATTAGTCTCGGATTGTTTTTAATATATGTTTTGGACCTCGTAGGTCCATAATAAGGACAATATGATTTTATTTTATTGGTTTTAATTTGGAATGAAATTTGATGACCCATGTGTTTTGAAAATACCCTGTCTATGTACGGTAATACCTTGTACCTTGTCCCGATCTTGGGTACGGGTAAGGGGTGTTACAATTTTGAACAAATATGTTTGTTCAAATCAAAAAGTTAGTCCTTGGGAAATTATGAACATCTTCAAGAACATAAAAGAGGGAGATGAACTCTAGGGTGAAAACTCATAAATGAGCAGTCTAGAGAGATTTCTAAAAAAGGAAAAAAAAGATATAAGATGCCTTGAAGGATAATAAAGATTTCCAGAAGAAATTGATCCTTCGGTATGAGCCCTAAAGTCACCTATTTCATCCTATTTTAGCCCTTTCTTCGGCACCCAAACTCGAGCCGACACTATAACCTTGAAACAAGTCCATCTCTGATTGGTTATGGCCAGTTTAAATTAGGGAATTAATCTACTTGGAGAATGTAAGAGTCTATAGAAAGAAAATTTTGCTTAAATAAAAAAAAAGAAACCAAAAAATAATGAGAGGGCAAGAGAAAGGAACTATATTGAAAATATCTATTTTAAGACGCAATTTTGCAAAAGAACATTGTATAGGGTTCATAGTTGGAACAGTCCAAAGTTAGGAAAAGGAAATTCGGCTTCAAGAAAATAAACAAGTTGATTCTTGATGCAAGAAATTTATGTTTCAATGGTGGATTTATGAAATCCGTAGTACCAAGTTTGTTAAGTGATATCCTATAAAGTTTGTTAAGAAATGTGATGTTGTACCATGTGTTTAAATGCTTACTTTTTATTATGAATGATGCCTTAATTATTCCATGAGTATGTGGTTGGTGCTTTGGATATTGAAATCAACGTTATGAACAAGTTCGATAGAAATGTGGTATCAAAGAATCTCGTTTGAACCTTAGGATACAATGTGACATGTCACTAGGAACCATGTGATCTGAACTCATTAAGTTGTGGTTTGAGTTCATGATATATGTGACATCTGATCTCACTGAGTTGTAGTCTGAGTTCATGATGAATATGACACATGTTTTGGCATCCGGGTACTGGTCTCGTATATGCTATTAATGACGAGGTAGTCTAGCATGTGTTGCGGATACCTGACAGCCTGTATGAGCAGACCTATGAGTAGCTCGAAAGCAAGCAACATGTGATCTGAGATATGAAGTAGCACTGGCTACATATGGGAACTTAGGTACAAGTTTCCGCTGTATCCAATAGTATTCCAACTATTCAACGGGTAATTCAAGAGAAGCTCAATAAGTAATCTTGATGATTGCATCAAGACAAGAAAGTAAGTTATTATGTGTAAGTGGACACAGGTATGTACATCGAACTTATGAGAATGACATGAGATATGATGAACTTGTGGTAAGAACATTTATGAATATATATATATAAAATGAGTTTAAAGGATTTGATAATATGCAAGATTATGTCCATTATGTTAAGTGTAGGATTAATACTTGTTTAAGTTCCATTTTATTTGCATGTGTACTTACTAAGCTTTATGCTTACCCCCTTTTCTTTTCATCTCTTATAGTGTCACCAAGCTAGCTCAGGGATCGAAAGACATCGGAGACTCGATCACACTATCAATTGAATATTTGGTATAGCTAGTCTCATCATTTTGAGTATGGCATGTATAGGGACTTAGTTTTTTTGTTACGTGTCATATTGATTAGCCAAATGTGTTGGCTCATGAAAGCGTTGTGATTATTTTGGATATGGCCATAAAAGGTGGCTCATATTGATTATTTGGGTTGTAACCCTAATTATTGGTGCATGCATGCAAATGTGCTTATGCATTAATGTGGTTATGGTTACCTATGGTTAATGAGTATGATGAATGGCATGTATGTTTGGTATATGAAATACGATTAATGTGTACGAAAATAAAGGTGATACAAGTGGGTAACTTGAAAGTAGGTTAGTAAAGATGATAGGCAAATATGAAATTGGTTTGGAATGTCAATTGAAAGTATGATAATTTGAATAGGTGACATGTTGACATTACTAAGTCATAATTTAACCATGAATTTGAATGCTTGGGTGATCAAATGTGCCATGTTACATGCCATGAAGTGGGTTTAAGTATGTGAGTATTTAAGGGTGGCAAATGGCTTGGAAAATAGCCTAGAAATTGTCTACTCCGTTAGACACACGAGCATTTGTCTAAATCGTGTGTGACACAAGATCTGCCCCATGGGCGTATGGTTCGACCGTATGTCCCTTGCAACCTAATTATGCAAAACAAAATGCCCAATAGTAAACACACTGGCGGAGACAAGGTAGTATGTCTCAGTCGTGTGAAGGACACAGCCTTAGGACATAGGTGTGTGTCCAGGCCATGTGAAGTCTACACTTAATTTTTGGAATTTAATTCCCACACGGCCTAAGCACATGGGCATATGACTTGGCCATGTGACCCTATTTTGTTTATGACGTCATAGTTAGAGTGCTACACGGGTGTTTGTGACCACATGGCCTACCCACACTAGCGTGTGACTCCCCAAAGTAGGAAATTTTTCTAAGTTATCCCAAAGTTTTCTAAAGTTCTTAGATTAGTCCTGAATCACTTCCGGTGTATGTTTTGGGCCCCGTAGGCTTTTCTAAATGACAATTTGCATGTGATTGAAAAGTTTTTAAATTGAACAAAATTTTACGGATCAGTTTTGCATGAATGTGTAAGTTTAAGTCTAGTAATGCCTCGAACCCTGTACCGGCATCAGATACTGGTAAAGGGTGTTACATTTAGTGGTATTAGAGCTATAGTTTAGCTGGTTCTCTAACTAACGTAGCATGTGTATGAGTCTAGCTATACATGCCATACATATAGTATGATAGTGTGACGACTCTTGACGATGTTAAACTGTGTTTTTCATATAGTAATCGATCCCGACAGAGTAGTGGCAGATGATGTTGAAAGTAATGCGCCTACTCCTGCTGAAGGAGCAGTGCCATCTAATAGTAGACCCACACTGTTAGTAGAGGAAAAAGGAGGCAGAGAAGCCTTTCTCTATACGATGGATGCCTAGTACATAGAGTTCGTTCGAACGAACCCTAACGCTCAACCTCCTCCACCCCCTCCAAATCCCCAACCCTTATCCCAATTGCCTCATGGTATAGATTTTATGAGATTTCATAGAACCCCAGTTGATAGAATTCGAAAGCAATGAGCCGAGAAATTTAGGGCAATGCTGATGATGATCCCGAAAGGGTGAAATTTTGGTGGAAGACACTAATTTTGGTGGTCCCTAGAGAAAAGGTCACATGGGAGTTCTTTCAAAAGGGGTTCCGAAAGAAATATATCAGTGAACGATTCATCGATCAAAAGCGTAAGGAATTTATTGATTTGAAACAAGGTCGTATGTCAATTACTGAGTACGAAAGAGAGTTTGTCCGACTCAGCAAATATGCTCGGGGGTGTGTATCCTTCAAGGATAAAATGTGTAGAAGGTTTGAAGACCGACTTAATGAGGACATAAGAGTGTTAATGGGTATTCTTGAGTTGAAAGAATTTGTTGTGCTCGTTGATCAGGCTTGTAAAGCTGAGGAATTGACCAAGGAAAAGAGAAAAGATGAAGCTGAGGATAGAGATTTAAGAAAGAGGCTGATGAGCAAGTCACTCCCATCCCAGTCTAAGAAATCCAGATATATGTATTCCCGTTCTTATGTTTCAACTGGGCATTCGTACAAAAATTGTAAGAAGCAAAATTCGGGTTTTAAATCTCAGGTAGAGGTCATTTTCGTAAGTGTAGGGTGAGCGATAGATCTTGTTTCCAATGTGGTTCTCAAGACCACTATATTAAGGACTGTCCTGAGATGGCCGAGAAAGAAAAATTTCAGAGTACAAGGCTGATTAGTACGGCTACAAAAGGAAGACCTTCGAGAAACGCCGGTAATGGGGTTAGTAGTAAAAATGAAACAAGGGATACAGTGGTAAGATCTGAAGCTAGAGCTCCGGCTAGAGCCTATGCCATACATGCGCGTGAGGATGCATCTTTTTCCGATGTGATTACGGGTACTTTTTCTCTCTACAACACTTCTATTATTGCCTTGATTGACCCTGGTTCTACTCATTCATATGTGTACATGAAATTGGTATCTATCATGAATATGTCTATTAAGTCTACGAAATTTATGATTAAAGTAACCTGTTAGGCAAGCATGTTTTAGTTGATAAGGTATGTAAGAAATGTCCTTTGATGATTAGAGATCATTGTTTTCCGGCTGACTTGATGTTATTGTCGTTCGATGAATTTGATGTTACATTAGGCTAGGATTGGTTGATACTTCATGATGCTATAGTAAATTGTAGACAAAAAGTTATTGAATTGAAATGTGAAAATGGTGAAATTCTCTAGGTTAAATCAGATGAGTCAGATAAGTTGTCAATTTTGATTTCTTCGATGTCTGCTCAAAAATGTATGAGAAAAGGATGTGAGGCTTATTTAGCTTATGTGTTGAATACAAAAGAGTCTGAGTTAAAGACTAAATCAGTACCTGTTGTATGTGAGTATCCAGATGTGTTCCCGGAAGAGCTGGCTGGATTACCTCCTAATAGGGAAGTTGAGTTTGGTATTGAATTAGTCTCTGGCACAGCACCTATCTCAATTACTCCATATAAAATTGCCCCAACTGAATTGAAAGAACTGAAGTCACAGTTACAAGAATTGACCGACAAGGGTTTTGTGAGACCCAGCTTTTTGCCATGGGGTGCTCTGGTATTATTTGTGAAAAAGAAAGATGGATCTATGAGATTATGTATAGATTATCGATAGCTCAATAAGGTAACAATTAAGAATAAGTATCCTTTACCAGGGATTGATGACTTATTTGACCAGTTGAAAGAAGCGACATGGTTTTTTAAAATAGACTTGAGGTCTGGTTACTACCGATTGAGAGTGAAAGACTCAGATGTTGTAACACCCCGAACCCGAGACCGACACCGGAGTCGAACACGAGGTGTTAACAGACTTTAAACCCCTTATAAAAATATTTCCCAGACACTGCCAATCTGCGAACTAGTCGCTTTAAAAAAATCATATCTTGAGTTTCACAACTCAAAAATCAGTTTCGTGATTTTTCCCCGAAACTAGACTCATATGCCCATCTACATATTGTTTTCTAGAATTTTTGGTCGGGCCAATTAGTACAGTTTATTAGTCAAAGTCTCCCATGTTACAGGGATCGACTACCCTGACCTTTGCACATTACGACTTGAATATCTCCTTGTACAGGGCTCCAATACTGATGCCGTTTGTTTCTATAGAAACTAGACTCAGAGAGGACTCTATCCATATATGTTATGACTCCTAATTATCTCTGGTTAATTTATAATGAATTTCCAAAGTCGGAACAGGAAATCCAGAAACCGTTCTGGCCCTGTCTCACGAGAACCTAAATATCTCTTAACATACTGTCCGTATGATTGTTTCGTTACTTTCCTATGAAAGTAGATTCATCAAGGTTTGTTTACATAATTTATTCACTATTTAATTCCCTTCCTACAATTTTTAGTGATTTTCCAAATCTACATCACTGCTGCTGTCAGCATCTGCCTTTAAGGTAGACTTTACCTATTTCATGGTTTCCATGATTCAACTAGCCCTTTTTGCATAAATAGCACAATTTATGATAGTGATTAACCATTCCCATGGCTAATCCTTGTCAAGCATATCCACACCGAATGATTATAACATTATACTCAAACACATATAAGCCATTTTCGCATGGCTATCCAAAATTATACAAGTCCAAAGGGTCCACGACCCACAACAAACGGGTAGTCCTATACATGCCATTTCGAAGTTCAACCAAAATTGTACCAAAAAGGGGCTTTGATAGTGTGGGCGACTTTGACTTCAAGATCCCGAGTCCGATAGCTGGAGAACCAAATCTATAAAACAGAGGAGCAATGAAACGGAGTAAGCAATTTATGCTTAGTAAGTTTTGAGCAAGGAATTCCAGCACAACAAAGTATAGCATTCATATAGCTAAACGGATAATTTCATATGCACAAATTTTCGATATCATACTTGCTTCACATTACCAACCCTTATGTACATACACAAAAGATCAACTTAGCCAAAGGCCGGTAGCTCGTTTATCAATTGAGTGAATACTTATTTGTAAGGGCTCAACTAAATTCAAGCACATACGAAACATACCTCAATGTTGGGATGTTTCTAGAGCATTAACTGAAATTTTTACAGCAAGATCATTCACTCCCAAATCACGTACCTTCAGAATTTAACCGGATATAGCTCCTCGTTCAAATGCCTTCGGGACATAGCCCGGTTATAGTAACTCGCACAAATGCCTTCGGGACTTAACCCGGATTTAGTAACTCGCACAAATGCCTTCGGGCTTAGCCCGGAATTAGTATCTCGCACAAATGCCTTCGGATCTTAGTCTGGATATGGTCACTTAGCACAAAGCCTTCGGGACTTAGCCCGGACATCATTCAAATAACCATGCACATTTAACAATAAATCATGGCACATTCGTATTTCGTTTTCGTTAGCAAAACTCAAACACAAGACATTTATCATTCTTGCAATTTCGGCTCAATAGCCACACACAAAGAGCATGATTTTGTTTGCTTAAAACATGATCTAATCAAATCTTAATTTAAGCTCTCTTACTCAAGAACTTACCTCGGGTGTTGTCGAACGATTCCGATAGCTATTCGACCACTTTTTCCTTCCCTTTATCGGATTTATTTCCCCTTTGCTCTTGAGCTTAATTAAACAAATAAATTGATTTAATCATTTGAGCATCGAAAAGAGGAACACAAGGTACTTAGCCCATATTTATACATTAGACATTAAAGTCACATATGTACGGAATCATGAATCAAACTCAACATTAGCCAATTTTTCCCCCTTGGCCGAATATGCATGTCCATTTTGGGGCCGATTTCAACACTTAATACATTCTACAAGTATGGCCACTTGTATTGACTAAACACCCTTTTGTTTCAAGTTCAAAACTTGGCTAATATGCACATATATACACTAGTAAAGCATCCTCTCCCTTTCCATCAATTTAACACATGCATTGCTCTTTAACATACAAAAGTTATATTCGGCCTTAGCACACAACTTGCTAGCTGATTCTTCCCCATCTAGCAACCAATGCACATATGTGCTCACTCAAAAATGCTAAAAATGAGAGTCAAGAATCATCAATCCACCATCACATGCATCATTAACAAGCTTCATATTTAGCATGCAATGGCATTAACACAAAATCCACCTAGGCCGAATCTTAACTCATCTTCATGCCTCATCACCACAACATCAAACATCAACCAAGAATGATGCATCCATGGCCGAGTGTCATTTCCGTCACATAGCAAGATTTAGACCATGGGCTAGGTAGACTCAAGCTAACAACTAAAACATGCATGCATCTCATGGAACATCATCAAACATACCTTAGCCTAGCTACATGCATGGTCGAACCTCTTCAACCTTTCTTCTTCCTTCCTCCTTAAAACTTTTGGCCAAGGATGAACCAAAGGATGAGCACTTTTTTTCTTTGTTTTTCTTTCTAGTTTCGGCAAAATGGGGGAGGGGAGAAACAACCACACACTTTTTTTGTTTTCATCATATTCCCTTTCATTATTTAATTTCCATGCTCATTATTTTATTTTTTTCCACCCATGATGCACCAACAAGACATGTCTATGACATGTCTTGCCCATCACACTTGGTCTACCATGCTTGTCATGGCAGGCCACTACTAGTAGGGGGGAATTTGACATGCAAGTCCCCCCTTTTTCCACATGCACTAATAGGTCCTTACGCATTGACCTATCACATTTTAAAATTTTCTCACATAAGTCCTATTGACTAAATTCACATGCAATCGACTAATTCGAAGCTTGAAATTTTCACACATTCATAATTACATATTCTAGACAATAAATATCACATTCAAACATTTCAGTGACTCGGTTTAGCGGTCCCGAAACCACTTCCCGACTAGGGTCAATTTTGGGCTGTCACAACTCTCCCCCACTTAAGAAATTTTCGTCCCTGAAAATCTTACCGGTAAATAGGTTTGGGTATCGTTCTTTCATCGAGCTCTCGGTTTCTCAAGTAGCTTCCTCGATCCCGTGTTTGAGCCATAACACCTTCACTAACGGAACCCTTTTGTTTCGCAACTCCTTCACTTCACGAGCTAGGATACGCATCGGTTCTTCTTCATAACTCATATCGGCTTGAATTTCAACCTCTGATGGGCTAATTATGTGCGATGGATCAGATCGATAGCGTCGAAGCATCGAAACATGAAAGACGTCGTGAATCTTTTCAAGCTCAGGGGCAAAATCAATCTATACGCAATCGGACCAACTCGTTTGGAGATTTCGTACGGCCCAATGAATCTCGGGCTCAACTTGCCCTTACGGCCAAACCTGAGTACCTTTTTCCAAGGCGAAACTTTAAGGAACACTTTATCTCCCACCTGATATTCAATGTCCCTTCGTTTCAAATCCGCATACGATTTTTGACAATCTGTGGCTGCTTTCAGACTTTCACGGATTACCCTTACTTTCTGTTCGGCATCCTTAATCAAATCAACTCCGAAAATTTTACTTTCACCGAGCTCGGTCCAAAACAATGGTGTACGGCATTTACAACCGTACAAAGCCTCGTAAGGTGCCATCTTAATACTTGATTGAAAACTATTGTTGTAAGCGAATTCAATCAAAGGTAAATACCGTTCTCATGAACTACTGAACTCGAGGATGCAACATCTCAACATATCCTCAAGTATCTGAATTATCCACTCAGATTGACCATCGGTTTGGGGATGAAAAGCAGTGCTAAAATGCAGCTTGGTACCCAAAGCTTCTTGCAATTTCCTCCAAAATCGTGAGGTGAATCTCGGATCTCTATCCGACACGATAGAAATAGGTACCCCGTGTAATCTCACAATCTGAGAAACATACAATTCGGCTAGTTTATCCAATGAAAAATCCGTACGCACGGGGATAAAGTGAGCCGACTTAGTCAGTCTATCAACAACAACCCAAATCGCATCCTTCTTACTTGTTGACAATGGCAGTCCGGACACAAAGCACATTGTGACTCGATCCCATTTCCACTCGGGTATCATGATCGGCTGAAGTAATCCTGAAGGCACTTGATGTTCCGCTTTCACTTGTTGACATATTAAACATCTCGAAACAAAGTCAGAGATGTCTCGTTTCATACCATGCCACCAAAACCAACGTTTCAACTCGTTGTACATTTTCGTACTCTCCGGGTGAATTGACATTCGGCTACAATGGGCTTCGTTCAGAATCATCGAAATGAGTTCCGAACTCCTTGGAATACACAAACGACTTCTGAACCTCAAACAATCATCATCATCAATTTGAAACTCCGATTCCTTGTTCGGAGCACACTCAGCCCGTTTTGCAACCAATTCATCATCAACTTTTTGGGCTTCACGAATTTGATGAATCAATAATGGTTTGGCTTTTAATTCAGCTACTAACACATTGTCGGGTAGAACAGACAAGTGCACATTCATCGCTCGTAAAGCAAACAATGATTTCCGGCTTAAGGCGTCCGCAACCATATTAGCCTTTCCCGGGTGGTAATCAATGACAAGCTCGTAATCTTTCAACAACTCAAGCCAACGTCTTTGTCGCAGATTTAAGTCTCTTTAAGTCATCAAATTTTTGAGACTTTTGTGATCCGAAAATACATGGCACTTCTCACCAAATAAGTAATGTCGCCATATTTTTAAAGCAAATACGATGGCAGCTAGTTCAAGATCATGGGTCGGATAATTTTTCTCATGTGGCTTTAATTGTCTCGACGCATAGGCCACCACTCGACCTTCTTGCATCAATACGCAACCCAACCTAAGTAGGGATGCGTCACTATAAATGACAAACTCTTTGACTGATTCGGGTTGCACTAAAATTGGAGCTTTAGTCAAATAAGTTTTTAGTTGATCAAAACTTTTCTGACATTTCTCCATCCATTCGAACTTAACATCCTTTTGAAGTAGCTTCGTCATTGGTGTGGCTATCATCGAGAAACCTTTGACAAATCGTCGGTAATAACCGGCGAGCCCCAAAAAGCTCCGAACCTCAGTAATATTTCTCGGAGGTTTCCAATTAAGTATGGCTGAAATTTTGTTCGGGTCAACTCGAATACCCGATGCGGATACTACATGACCCAAGAAGCTAGCCTCTCTTAACCAGAACTCACACTTACTGAACTTAGCATATAACTGCTTATCCCGCAAAATTTGCAACACTAGCCTCAGATGCTCAGCATGTTCGGTCTCATCTCTTGAATAGACCAAGATGTCATCAATGAACACAACTACGAACCGATCCAAATATGGTCTGAAGATCCGATTCATCAAATCCATAAATACCGCAGGGGCATTAGTGAGCCCAAACGGCATCACTAAGAACTCGTAGTGACCATGTCTCGTTCTGAAGGCAGTTTTGGGTATGTCCGAATCTCGAATTCGCAACTGATAATAGCCCGATCTCAAATCTATTTTTGAGAACACTGAGGCTCCCTTCAGTTGGTCGAACAAATCATCGATACGTGGTAACGGATATTTGTTCTTTATCGTCACTTCATTCAGTTGACGATAGTCAATGCACAACCTCATGGTTCCGTCCTTCTTTTTCACGAACAATACTGGTGCACCCCAAGGTGAGAAACTTGGTCGAGCAAAACCTCTATCCGTCAATTCTTGCAACTGAGCTTTCAACTCTTTTAACTCGGTTGGTGCCATACGATACGGAGCTATCGAAATCGGCGTAGTCCCAGGTACAAGCTCAATACCAAACTCTACCTCCCGAACAGGTGGTAAACCCGGTAATCCTTCAGGAAAAACATCCGGGTATTCACAGATTCGGGTTTCTTGTCTAATTCTTTGTCATCCAGTACATACGCAAGGTATGCTTCGCACCCTTTTCTTACATATTTCTGGGCCAACATTGTTGATATTACAGCTGGCATCCCCTCCAAGTCCGTAGACTCAACTCGGATTACTTCGTTATTTGCGCACCTCAAATCAATAGTCTTGCTTTTGCAATTCACAACCGCATCATGCGCGGTCAACCAATCCAAACCAAGAATAACATCAAATTCATCAAACGGCAAAAGCATCAACTCCGCCGGAAAATAGGAACCTCGAATTTCTAGGGGACATTTCTTACACACTTTGTCGACAAGCACGTAACGACCCAAGGGATTTGACACCCGAATTACGAACTCAGTAGACTCAATAGGTAAAGTCTTACTGGATGCTAAGGTTTCACATATGTAAGAATGAGTAGAACCGGGGTCAATCAAAGCAATTACATTAGTATCAAAGGGAGTAAAAGTACCGGTAATAACATCAGGCGAAGAAGCATCCTCGCGGGCACGTATAGCATAAGCTCTAGCAGGCGCACGAGCCTCGGATCTGGTCGTAGCATCTCTAGATCCTCACTGGCCACCACTAGCATTGCCCGTATTTCCAGATGGTCTACCTCGAGCAGTGGTAGCACCCGGTTTCCCACTCTGATTTTCATTCTGTTCAGACAACCTCGGGCAATCTTTAATGAAGTGGTCAACTGATCTGCACTTGTAACAGGAGCGGTCAGGGAATCTACAACTCCCCGAATGCCATTTACCGCAATATCGACATTTCGTTCTGTCTCGACGTTCATTCCCAACACTGGCGACCGAAGTGCCTCGTGTACCCACAGGGGGTCGATCACGATCTCGTCTAAAAAGGCCCGAAGTGCCTCTCGACCAGCCCACATCATCTCGAAATTTCTTCGATGCCTGTTGAAGAGACTTTCCCGAAGATCTTTTACGAAACTCTCCAGTTCCCTCATCAACTTTTTGTTTTTCTTTTCTAAGCTCTTCGGCTTTACAAGCTCGCTCGACAAGTACTACGAACTCTCGTATTTCAAGAACGCCAACGAACATTTTTATATCTTCATTCAGCCCATCCTCGAAGCGTTTACACATAATAGCCTCGGACAAAACACATTCCCGAGCGTATTTGCTAAGTCTAACAAATTTTCGCTCGTAATCAGTAACCGACACGGAACCTTGCTTAAGCTCAAGAAATTCCTTCCGTTTTTGATCAACAAATCTCTGATTGATATACTTTTTCCGAAACTTAGTTTGGAAAAACTCCCAAGTTACTTGCTCTCGGGGCACAACAGAAGTCAGAGTACTCCACCAATAGTAGGCAGAATCACGTAGCAAGGAGATAGTACACTTTAGGCATTCATCGGGTGTACAAGATAGCTCATCGAGTACCCGGATAGTGTTGTCCAACCAAAATTCAGCTTGCTCGGCATCGTCGCTATCCGTAGCTTTAAATTCAGTAGCCCCATGTTTTCGGATTCTGTCAACTGGGGGCTTATTTGACCTTATTTGGTCAGTTACCGGAGGTATTGTAGGTGCGGGAGTTGTATTAGTCGGGAAGGGAGGTTGTGGAACAGCCGTAATAGTTCGAATGTATTGGTTGAACCAATCATTCATCACGCTATAGAAAGCTTGTCTAGCTTCATCATTCGGGTTACTAGCATTAGGTTGAGAGTCCGCCGGCGCTGTCCCTTGTGCGGGAGCAGGCGCTACACTCTCAAGATCATCAGCTACCTCTCGGTCGGGATCGGGATCCATTACTATAAATAAACACATTTACAATTGTCAGAAATCACCACACTATCAAGTAATCACATAAAATGGCATGTATAGCTAGACCCAACGCATTACGGTAGTCCTAGAATCGACTAAACCGTAGCTCTGATACCAATCAAATGTAACACCCCGAACCCGAGACCGACACCAGAGTCGAACACGAGGTGTTAACAGACTTTAAACCCCTTATAAAAATATTTCCCAGACACTGCCAATCTGCGTACTAGTCGCTTTAAAAAAATCATATCTTGAGTTTCACAACTCGAAAATCAGTTTCGTGATTTTTCCCTGAAACTAGACTCATATTCCCATCTACATATTTTTTCTAGAATTTTTGTC
>NC_053432.1:29043505-29151628 GCF_007990345.1 Gossypium hirsutum | reverse complement strand
TTTATATTGTCATGTAAAGTGCATGTATGAAAATTGTTCATGCATTATTCCTTGTGACGTGAAATTTTGAAATGGCTGACTCATGTGAAATTCTTGGCCAAATGCCTATAGGCAAGTGGTTAGCTCGGGCCAAATAAATTATAAGTATATGGAAAATAGATCGGATTTGCATGATAAATTTATTTCTGCCACTCTTAAAATAAAGGTGGGCGCTCATGATGGGGGCATGATATGAGCAATTGTGCAATTTTTTTTATGGAAATTATGGCATAAGTATGGCACAAATAAAATATGTTAATTTGGTGTCATAAATGTGGATAAAACAAATAAATAGGCATGGGCATAAATAATGAAAGGAGTATGGTGAATAAAAAAAAATGTGTGTGTAGTTGTTTGTCCCCCATTGCCGTGAGTAAAAAAGAAAGGAGAGAATTTTTGTTCATCCTTTTTCATCTTCATACTTGCCGAAACTAGAAAGAAAAACAAAGAAAAAAATTTCTCATCCTTTGGTTCATCCTTGGCCAATAATTTAAGGAGGAAGGAAGAAGAAAGGTGAAGAGGTTCGGCCATGCATGTAGCTAGGCTAAGTATGTTTGATGATGTTCCATGAGATGCATGCATGTTTTAGTTGTTAGCTTGAGTTCTACCTAGCCCATGGTCTAAATCTTGCTATGTGATGGAAATGACATTTGACCATGGATGCATCATTCTTGGTTGATGTTTGATGTGGTGGTGATGAGGCAAGAGGATGAGTTAAAATTCGGCCTAGGTGGAGGTTGTGTTAATGCCATTGCATGCTAAATATGAAGCTTGTTAATGATGCATGTGATGATGACTTGATGATTCTTGAACCTCCTTTTTAGCATTTTTGTGTGAGCACATATGTGCATTGGTTGCTAAATGGAGAAGAATCGGCTAGCAAGTTGTGTGCTAAGGCCGAATGTAACTTTGCATGTTAATGAGCAATGCATGTGTTAAATTGATGGAAAGGGGAGGATGCTTTACTAGTGTGTATATGTGTGTATTAAGTGTTGAAATCGACCCCAAAAATAGACATGCATATTCGGCCAAGGGGGAAAAATTAGCTAATATGTTGTGTTGATGCATGATTTCACATGTATGTGACTTTAATGTCTAATGTATAAATATGGGCTAAGTGCCTTGTGTTCATCTTTTCGATGCCTAAATGATGAAATCAATTTATTTGTTTAATTAAGCTCAAGAGTAAAGGGGAAATAGATCCGATAAAGGGAAGGAAAAAGTGGTCGAATAGTTAGCGGAATCGTTCGACAACACCCGAGGTAAGTTCTTGAGTAAGAGAGCTTAAATTACGATGTGATTAAATCATGTTTTAAGCAAATTAAAATCATGCTCTATGTGTGGCTATTGAGCCGAATGTGCGAGGATGGTATGTGCCTTGTGTTTGAGTTTTGCTAATGAAAAAGAAATACGAATGCGCATGAATTATTGTTAGATGTGCATGATAATTGAATGCTGTCCGGGCTAAGTCCCGAAGGCTTGTGCTAAGTATGTGCCTTGTGTTTGAGTTTTGCTAATGAAAAGAAATACGAATGTGCCATGAATTATTGTTAGATGTGCATGATTAATTGAATGCTGTCCGGGCTAAGTCCCGAAGGCTTTGTGCTAAGTGACTATATCCGGACTAAGATCCGAAGACATTTGTGCGAGTTATTAATTCCGGGTTAAGTCCCGAAGGCCTTTGTGCGAGATACTAATTCCGGGTTAAGTCCCGAAGGCATTCGTGCGAGTTTTAAAATCCGGGTTAAGTCCCGAAGGCATTGTATGAGTTACTATAACCGGGCTATGTCCCGAAGGCACTTGAACGAGGAGCTATATCCGGTTAAATTCCGAAGGTACGTGATTTTGGTAATGAATGAGCTTGCTGTAAAATTCCAGCTAATACTCGAAAAACATCCCAATATTGGGATATGTTACGTATGTGTTGAATTTAATCGAGCCCTTACAAATAAATATTCGCTCAGTTGATGAACGAGCTACCGGCCTTCGGCTAAGTTGGTCTTTTGTGTATGTACATAAGGGTTAACGTTGTGAAGTAAGTTTGATATCGGAAAAATTGTGTATTATGAAATATTCCGTTTAGCTAAATGTGTGCTATGCTTTCGTTATGCTGGAATTTCTTGCTCAAAACTTACTAAGCATAAATTGCTTACTTCGTTCCATTGCTCCTCTGTTTTATAGATTTTTGGTTCTCCAGCTATCGGACTCGGGATCTTGAAGTCGAAGTCGCCCACACTATCAAAGGCTCTTTTGGGTACTCTTTTGGTTGAATTTTGATATGGCATGTATAGGACGACCCATTGTTTTTTCGAGTACTTTATGTGATGTGTAAGTTTTGGATAGCCATGCGAAAATGGCTATATGTGTTTGAGTATAATGTTATAATCATTTGGTGTGGATATGCTTGACAAGGATTGGCCACGGGATGGTTAATCACTTCATAAATTGTGCTATGTATGCAAAAAGGGCTAGTTGAACCATGAATAGGTAAAGCCTACCTTAAAGGTAGATGCTGACAGCATCAGTGATGTAGATTTGAAAATCACTAAAAATAGTAGGAATGGAATTAAATAGTGAATAAATTATGTAAACAAACCTTGAAGAATCTACTTTCATAGAAAAGTAACGAAACAATCATATGGACAGTATGTTAAGAGATATTCAGGTTCTTGTGAGACAGGGCCAGAACGGGTTCTGGATTCCTTGTTCCGACTTTGGAAATTGATTATAAATTAACCAGAGATAATTAGGAGTCATACCATATATGTATAGATTCCTCTCTGAGTCTAGTTTCTATAGAAATAAACGGCATCAGTATTGGAGCCCTGTACAAGGAGATATCCAAGTCGTAATGCGCAAAGGTCAGGGTAGTCGATTCCTGTAACATGGGAGACTTTAACTAATAAACTGTACTAATTGACCCGATCAAAAATTCTAGAAAAAAATATGTAGATGGGCATATGAGTCTAGTTTCAGGGAAAAATCACGAAACTAATTTTCGAGTTGTGAAGCTCAAGATATGATTTTTAAAGCGACTAGTACACAGATTGGGAAGTGTCTGGAAATTTTTCAAAGTTTGTTAACACCTCGTGTTCGACTCCAGTGTCGGACTCGGGTTCGGGGTGTTACATTTTATTGGTATCAGAGCTACGGTTTAGTCTATTCTAGGACTACCGTAATGTTTTGGGTCTAGCTATACATGCCATTTTATGTGATTACTTGATAGTGTGGTGATTTCTGACAATTGTAAATGTGTTTATTTATAGTAATGGATCCCGATCGTGACCGAGAGGTAGCTGATGATCTTGAGAGTGTAGCGCCTGCTCCCGCACAAGGGACAGTGCCGGCAGACTCTCAACCTAATGCTAGTAATCCGAATGATGAAGCTAGACAAGCATTCTATAGCGTGATGAATGATTGGTTCAACCAATACATTCGAACTAATATGGCTGTTCCACAACCTCCATTCCCGACAAATACTACCCCTGCACCTACAATACCACCGGTAACTGACCAAATAAGGTCAAATAAGCCCCCAGTTGACAGAATCCGAAAACATGGGGCTACTGAGTTTAAGGCTATGGATAGCGATGATGCCGAGCAAGCTGAATTTTGGCTGGACAACACTATCCGGGTACTCGATGAGCTATCTTGTACACCCGATGAATGCATAAAGTGTGCTATCTCCTTGCTACGTGATTCTGCCTACTATTGGTGGAGTACTCTGACTTCTGTTGTGCCCCGAGAGCAAGTAACTTGGGAGTTTTTCCAAACTGAGTTTCGGAAAAAGTATATCAGTCAGAGATTTGTTGATCAAAAACGGAAGGAATTTCTTGAGCGTAAGCAAGGCTCCATGTCGGTTACTGATTACGAGCGAAAATTTGTTAGATTTAGCAAATACGCTCGGGAATGTGTTTCGTCCGAAGCTATTATGTGTAAACGCTTCGAGGATGGGCTGAATGAAGATATAAAAATGTTCGTTGGCGTTCTTGAAATACGAGAGTTCGTGGTACTTGTTGAACGAGCTTGTAAAGCCGAAGAGCTTAGAAAAGAAAAGCAAAGAGTTGATGAGGGAACTGGAGAGTTTCGTAAAAGATCCTCGGGAAGGTCTCTTCAACAGGCATCGAAGAGATTTCGGGATGATGCGGGCCAGTTTAGAGGCACTTCGGGTTTTTTTAGACGAGATCGTGATCGACCCCTTGTAGGTACACGAGGCACTTCAGTCGCCAGTGTTGGGAATGAACGTCGAGACAGAACGAAATGCCGATATTGCGGTAAATGGCATTCGGGGAGTTGTAGATTCCCTGACCGCTCCTGTTACAAATGCGGATCAGTTGACCACTTCATTAAAGATTGCCCGAGGTTGTCGGAACAGAATGTAAATCAGAGTGGGAGACCGGGTGCTACCACTGCTCGGGGTAGACCATCTGGAAATGCGAGCAATACTGTGGTGGTCAGAGAGGATCTAGAGATGATATAACCAGATCCGAAGCTCGTGCGCCTGCTAGAGCTTATGCTATACGTGCCCGCAAGGATGCTTCTTCGCCTGATGTTATTACCGGTACATTCACTCTCTTTGATACTAATGTAATTGCTTTGATTGACCCCGGTTCTACTCATTCTTACATATGTGAAACCTTAGCATCCAGTAAGACTTTACCTATTGAGTCTACTGAGTTCGTAATTCGGGTGTCAAATCCCTTGGGTCGTTACGTGCTTGTCGACAAAGTGTGTAAGAAATGTCCCCTGGAAATTCGAGGTTCCTGTTTTTCGGCGGACTTGATGCTTTTGCCGTTTGATGAATTTGATGTTATCCTTGGTTTGGATTGGTTGACCGCGCATGATGCGATTGTGAAGTGCAAGAGCAAGACTATTGATTTGAGGTGCGCAAATAACGAAGTAGTCCGAATTGAGTCTGCGGACTTGGAGGGGATGCCAGCTGTAATATCAGCAATGTTGGCACAGAAATATGTAAGAAAAGGGTGCGAAGCATACCTTGCGTATGTAGTTGATGACAAAGAATTAGAAAAGAAACCCGAATCTGTACCGGTGGTTTGTGAATACCCGGATGTTTTTCCGGAAGAATTACCGGGTTTACCACCTGTTCGGGAGCTAGAGTTTGGTATTGAGCTTGTACCTGGGACTACGCCGATTTCGATAGCTCCGTATCGTATGGCACCAACCGAGTTAAAGGAGTTGAAAGCTCAGTTGCAAGAACTGACGGATAGAGGTTTCGCTCGACCAAGTTTCTCACCTTGGGGTGCACAGTATTGTTCGTGAAAAAGAAGGACGGAACCATGAGGTTGTGCATTGACTATCGTCAGCTGAATAAAGTGACGATAAAGAACAAATATCCGTTGCCGCGCATCGATGATTTGTTCGACCAACTGAAGGGAGCCTCAGTGTTCTCAAAAATAGATTTGAGATCGGGCTATTATCAGTTGCGAATTCGAGATTCAGATATTCCCAAAACTGCCTTCAGAACGAGATATGGTCACTACGAATTCTTAGTGATGCCGTTTGGGCTCACTAATGCCCCTGCGGTATTTATGGATTTGATGAATCGGATCTTCAGACCGTATTTGGATCGGTTCGTAGTTGTGTTCATTGATGACATTTTGGTCTATTCAAGAGATGAGACCGAACATGCTGAGCATCTGAGGCTAGTGCTGCAAATTTTGCGGGATAAGCAGTTATATGCTAAGTTCAGTAAGTGTGAGTTCTGGTTAAGAGAGGTTAGCTTCTTGGGTCATGTGGTATCCGCGTCGGGTATTTGAGTTGACCCGAACAAAATTTCAGCCATACTTGACTGGAAACCTCCGAGAAATATTACTGAAGTTCGGAGCTTTTTGGGGCTCGCCGGTTATTACCGACGATTTGTGAAAGGTTTCTCGATGATAGCCACACCAATGACGAAGCTACTTCAAAAGGATGTTAAGTTCGAGTGGACGGAGAAATGTCAGAAAAGTTTCGACCAACTGAAAACTCATTTGACTGAAGCTCCAATTTTGGTGCAACCCGAATCAAGTAAAGAGTTTGTCATTTATAGTGACGCATCCCTACTTGGGTTGGGTTGCGTATTGATGCAAGAAGGTCGAGTCGTGGCCTATGCGTCGAGACAATTGAAGCCACACGAGAGGAATTATCCGACCCATGATCTCGAACTAGCTGTCATCGTGTTTGCTTTAAAAATATAGCGACATTATCTGTTTGGTGAGAAGTGCCATGTATTTTCGGATCACAAAAGTCTCAAATATTTGATGACTCAACGAGACTTGAATCTGCGACAAAGACGTTGGCTTGAGTTGTTGAAAGATTACGAGCTTGTCATTGATTACCACCCGGGAAAGGCTAACGTGGTTGCGGACGCCTTAAGCCAGAAGTCATTGTTTGCTTTACGAGCGATGAACGTGCATTTGTCTATTCTACCAGACAATGTGTTAGTAGCTGAATTAAAAGCTAAACCATTATTGATTCACCAAATTCGTGAAGCTCAGAAAGTCGATGATGAATTGGTTGCAAAACGGGCTAAGTGTGTTCCGAACGAGGAATCGGAGTTTCAAATTGATGATGATGATTGTTTGAGGTTCAGAAATCGTTTGTGTGTTCCAAGGAATTCGGAACTCATTTCGATGATTCTGAACGAAGCCCATTGTAGCCGAATGTCAATTCACCCGGGGAGTACGAAAATGTACAACGATTTGAAACGTCAATTTTGGTGGCATGGTATGAAACGGGACATCTCCGACTTTGTTTTGAGATGTTTAATATGTCAACAAGTGAAAGCGGAACATCAAGTGCCTTCAGGATTACTCCAGCCGATCATGATACCCGAGTGAAAATGGGATCGAGTCACAATGGACTTTGTGTCCGGACTGCCCTTGTCAGCAAGTAAGAAGGATGCGATATGGGTTGTTGTTGATAGACTGACTAAGTCGGCTCATTTCATCCCCGTACGTACGGATTTTTCATTGGATAAACTAGCTGAATTGTACGTTTCTCAAATTGTGAGATTACACGGGGTACCTGTTTCTATCGTGTCAGATAGAGATCCGAGATTCACCTCACGATTTTGGAAGAAATTGCAAGAAGCTCTGGGTACCAAGCTGCATTTTAGCACTGCTTTTCACCCCCAAACCGATGGTCAATCCGAGCGGATAATTCAGATACTTGAGGATATGTTGAGATGTTGCATCCTCGAGTTCAGTAGTTCATGGGAACGGTATTTACCTTTGATTGAATTCGCTTACAACAATAGTTTTCAATCAAGTATTAAGATGGCACCTTACGAGGCTTTGTACGGTCGTAAATGCCGTACACCATTGTTTTGGACCGAGCTCGGTGAAAGTAAAATTTTCGGAGTTGATTTGATTAAAGATGCTGAACAGAAAGTAAAGGTAATCCGTGAAAGTCTGAAGGTAGCCACGGATCGTCAGAAGTCGTACGCAGATTTGAAACGAAAAGACATCGAGTATCAGGTGGGAGACAAAGTGTTCCTTAAGGTTTCACCTTGGAAAAAGATACTCAGGTTCGGCCGTAAGGGCAAGTTGAGCCCAAGATTCATTGGGCCGTACGAAATCTCCGAACGAGTTGGTCCGATTGCGTATAGATTGATTTTACCCCCTGAGCTTGAAAAGATTCATGACGTCTTTCATGTTTCGATGCTTCGACGCTATCGATCTGATCCATCGCACATAATTAGCCCATCAGAGGTTGAAATTCAAGTCGACATGAGCTATGAAGAAGAACCGATGCGTATCCTAGCTCGTGAAGTGAAGGAGTTGCGAAACAAAAGAGTTCCGCTAGTAAAGGTGTTATGGCTCAAACACGGGATCGAGGAAGCTACTTGGGAGACCGAGAGCTCGATGAAAGAACGATACCCAAACCTATTTACCGGTAAGATTTTTGGGGACGAAAATTTCTTAAGTGGGGGAGAGTTGTGACAGCCCAAAATTGACCCTAGTCGGGAAGTGGTTTCGGGACCGCTAAACCGAGTCACAATAATAATTAGATGTTATATCCTATGTTTATTTCATGTGAAAGTGCATGTGTGAAAATTTCATGCTTTGATTTTGCCAATTGTGAGTGAAATTTTGAAATGTGACTCATGTGAAAATTTTTGCAAATGCTATAGGCTAATTTGTAGTGGCCAAATAACTTATAGTATGAAATAGGTGGATTTGCATGTCAAATTTCCCACCTTAAAACAAGGTGGTCGGCCATGATGGGCATGATGAGCAATTGTGCAATTTTTTTTATGGAAATTATGGCATAAGTATGGCACAAATAAAATATGTTAATTTGTGTCATAAAATGTTGGGATAAAACAAATAAAATAAGGGGCATGGGCATAAAATAATGAAAAGGAGTATGGTGAATAAAAAAAAATGTGTGTGTAGTTGTTTGTCCCCCCCCCATTGCCGTGAGCTAAAGAAAAGAAAGGAGAGAATTTTTGTTCATCCTTTTCTCATCTTCATACTTGCCGAAACTAGAAAGAAAAACAAAGAAAAAAATTTCTCATCCTTTGGTTCATCCTTGGCCAATAATTTTAAGGAGGAAGGAAGAAGAAAGGTGAAGAGGTTCGGCCATGCATGTAGCTAGGCTAAGCTATGTTTGATGATGTTCCATGAGATGCATGCATGTTTTAGTTGTTAGCTTGAGTTCTACCTAGCCCATGGTCTAAATCTTGCTATGTGATGGAAATGACATTTGACCATGGATGCATCATTCTTGGTTGATGTTTGATGTGGTGGTGATGAGGCAAGAGGATGAGTTAAAATTCGGCCTAGGTGGAGGTTGTGTTAATGCCATTGCATGCTAAATATGAAGCTTGTTAATGATGCATGTGATGATGACTTGATGATTCTTGAACCTCCTTTTTAGCATTTTTGTGTGAGCACATATGTGCATTGGTTGCTAAATGGAGAAGAATCGGCTAGCAAGTTGTGTGCTAAGGCCGAATGTAACTTTGCATGTTAATGAGCAATGCATGTGTTAAATTGATGGAAAGGGGGAGGATGCTTTACTAGTGTGTATATGTGTGTATTAAGTGTTGAAATCGACCCCAAAAATAGACATGCATATTCGGCCAAGGGGGAAAAATTAGCTAATATGTTGTGTTGATGCATGATTTCACATGTATGTGACTTTAATGTCTAATGTATAAATATGGGCTAAGTGCCTTGTGTTCATCTTTTCGATGCCTAAATGATGAAATCAATTTATTTGTTTAATTAAGCTCAAGAGCAAAGGGGAAATAGATCCGATAAAGGGAAGGAAAAAGTGGTCGAATAGTTAGCGGAATCGTTCGACAACACCCGAGGTAAGTTCTTGAGTAAGAGAGCTTAAATTACGATGTGATTAAATCATGTTTTAAGCAAATTAAAATCATGCTCTATGTGTGGCTATTGAGCCGAATGTGCAAGGATGGTATGTGCCTTGTGTTTGAGTTTTGCTAATGAAAAAGAAATACGAATGTGCCATGAATTATTGTTAGATGTGCATGATTAATTGAATGCTGTCCGGGCTAAGTCCCGAAGGCTTTGTGCTAAGTGACTATATCCGGACTAAGATCCGAAGACATTTGTGCAAGTTATTAATTCCGGGTTAAGTCCCGAAGGCCTTTGTGCGAGATACTAATTCCGGGTTAAGTCCCGAAGGCATTCGTGCGAGTTTTAAAATCCGGGTTAAGTCCCGAAGGCATTGTATGAGTTACTATAACCGGGCTATGTCCCGAAGGCACTTGAACGAGGAGCTATATCCGGTTAAATTCCGAAGGTACGTGATTTTGGTAATGAATGAGCTTGCTGTAAAATTCCAGCTAATACTCGAAAAACATCCCAATATTGGGATATGTTACGTATGTGTTGAATTTAATCGAGCCCTTACAAATAAATATTCGCTCAGTTGATGAACGAGCTACCGGCCTTCGGCTAAGTTGGTCTTTTGTGTATGTACATAAGGGTTAACGTTGTGAAGTAAGTTTGATATCGGAAAAATTGTGTATTATGAAATATTCCGTTTAGCTAAATGTGTGCTATGCTTTCGTTATGCTGGAATTTCTTGCTCAAAACTTACTAAGCATAAATTGCTTACTTCGTTCCATTGCTCCTCTGTTTTATAGATTTTTGGTTCTCCAGCTATCGGACTCGGGATCTTGAAGTCGAAGTCGCCCACACTATCAAAGGCTCTTTTGGGTACTCTTTTGGTTGAATTTTGATATGGCATGTATAGGACGACCCATTGTTGTTTTTCGAGTACTTTATGTGATGTGTAAGTTTTGGATAGCCATGCGAAAATGGCTTATATGTGTTTGAGTATAATGTTATAATCATTTGGTGTGGATATGCTTGACAAGGATTGGCCACGGGGATGGTTAATCACTTTCATAAATTGTGCTATGTATGCAAAAAGGGCTAGTTGAACCATGAAATAGGTAAAGCCTACCTTAAAGGTAGATGCTGACAGCATCAGTGACGTAGATTTTGAAAATCACTAAAAATAGTAGGAATGGAATTAAATAGTGAATAAATTATGTAAACAAACCTTGAAGAATCTACTTTCATAGGAAAGTAACGAAACAATCATATGGACAGTATGTTAAGAGATATTCAGGTTCTCGTGAGACAGGGCCAGAACGGGTTCTGGATTCCTTGTTCCGACTTTGGAAATTGATTATAAATTAACCAGAGATAATTAAGAGTCATACCATATATGTATAGATTCCTATCTGAGTCTAGTTTCTATAGAAATAATCGGCATCAGTATTGGAGCCCTGTACAAGGAGATATCCAAGTCGTAATGCGCAAAGGTCAGGGTAGTCGATTCCTGTAACATGGGAGACTTTAACTAATAAACTGTACTAATTGGCCCAATCAAAAATTCTGGAAAAAAATATGTAGATGGGCATATGAGTCTAGTTTCAGGGAAAAATCACGAAACTGATTTTCGAGTTGTGAAGCTCAAGATATGATTTTTAAAGCGACTAGTACACAGATTGGGCAGTGTCTGGAAATTTTTCAAAGTTTGTTAACACCTCGTGTTCGACTCCGGTGTCGGACTCGGGTTCGGGGTGTTACATTTTCTTTCTAGTTTTGGCAAAATGGGGGAGGGGAGAAACAACCACACACTTTTTTTTGTTTTCATCATATTCCCTTTCATTATTTAATTTCCATGCTCATTATTTTATTTTTTTCCACCCATGATGCACCAACAAGACATGTCTATGACATGTCTTGCCCATCACACTTGGTCTACCATGCTTGTCATGGCCGGCCACTACTAGTAGGGGGGAATTTGACATGCAAGTCTCCCCTTTTTCCACATGCACTAATAGGTCCTTACGCATTGACCTATCACATTTTAAAATTTTCTCACATAAGTCCTATTGACTAAATTCACATGCAATCGACTAATTCGAAGCTTGAAATTTTCACACATTCATAATTACATATTCTAGACAATAAATATCACATTCAAACATTTCGGTGACTCGGTTTAGCGGTCCCGAAACCACTTCCCGACTAGGGTCAATTTTGGGCTGTCACAGATGTGCTAAAAACTACTTTTATGGACTTAATAAACCGTATTTTCTGACCGATTTGGATAAATTTGTGGTTTTTTTATTGATGACATATTGATATATTCTCGTGATGAATCCGAGCATGCCAAACACTTGGTAACTGTTTTGTAAACTTTGAGAGACAAGTTGTTATATGCTAAATTCACTAAAAGTGAATTTTGGCTTCGAGAAGTTGGATTCTTGGGCCACATTGTTTCGAGTGATGGTATTAGAGTTGACCCGAGTAAGATTTCGATTATTGTTGAATGGAAACCGCCGAAGAATGTAACTAAGGTTAGAAGCTTTCTAGGCTTGGCCGGTTATTACAGACGGATTGTTAAAGGATTTTCCATGATTGCTACGTCAATGACGAAATTGTTAAAGAAAGATTTCAAGTTCGAATGGATAGAAAAATGCCAACAGAGTTTTGAGAAACTAAAAGCATTGTTGACTAAGGCTCTGATTTTGGTACAACCCGAGTCAGGTGAAGAAATTGTGATTTATAGTGATGCTTCTTTAAATGGTTTAAGATGTGTACTTATGCAATAGGGTAAAGTCGTAGCTTACGCTTCGAGATAGTTGAAGCCTCACGAGAAGAACTATCCGACACATGACTTAGAGTTGGCCGCCATAATGTTTACTATGAAGATTTGGCGACATTATTTATTTGGTGAGAAATGCCATGTCTATACTGATCACAGAAGTCTTAAGTATTTAATGACTCAAAAGGATTTGAACTTGCGGAAATGAAGATGGTTGGAACTGTTAAAAGATTATGAACTTGTGATTGACTACCATCCGGGTAAGGCGAATGTGGTCGCTGATACTTTGAGCAGGAAGTCATTGTTTGCCTTGAGGGCTATGAATACACAGTTGACTTGGTCCGATGATGGTTCAATTCTAGCCAAGTTGAGAGCTAGACCAACTTTTCTTCCACAGATTTGTGATGCTTAGAAAGTTGATAAAGAGTTGCAAGCTAAGAGAATTCAGTGTGAGTCCAGCAGTAAACCGAATTTTCTGAGTGACTCCGATAGTTGTTTGGGATTTTGTGGTAGGATTTGTGTTCCGAAGGATACTGAGTTGATTCGGAAAATTTTGTATGAGACACACAATGGTTGTTTGTCAGTTCACCTGGGCAGTACAAAAATGTATAATGACTTGAAGAAAATATATTGGTGGAATGGTATGAAAAGAGATATCTCAGAGCTTGTATCAAAATGCCTAGTTTGTCAGCAAGTAAAGGTTGAACACCAAGTACCTTTAGGTTTACTTCAACCCATCATGGTTCCCGAGTGGAAATGGGACCGGATTACTATGAATTTTGTGACAGGTTTGCCTTTAACTCCAAGAAAGAAAGATACCATATGGGTTATTGTCGATAGACTAACTAAATCGGCTCATTTTATTCCAATGCGTACTAATTTCTCACTTGACAAGTTAGCTGAATTGTACATTGGTGAAATTTTTAGACTTCATGGAATACCTATATCGATTGTATCGGATAGAGATCCGAGGTTCACTTCACGGTTTTTGAAAAAGTTACAAGAAGCCTTGGGTACAAAGCTGAATTTTAGCACTGCTTTTCATCCACAGACTGATGGTCAGTTTGAACGAGTAATTCAGATGTTGGAAGACATGCTCCGATGTTGTGTATTGGAATTCCAAGTTAGTTGGGAAAAGTATTTACCGTTGGTGGAGTTTACCTAAAACAACAGTTATCAGTCGAGTTTGAAAATGGTGCCTTATGAGGCATTATATGGGCTTAAGTGTCGAACGCCATGGTATTGGACCGAGCTCAGGAAAAGTCAAATTCACGGAGTTGATCTAGTCAAAGAAACTGAAGAGGAAGTGAAGGTAATTCGTGGTTATCTAAAAGCCGCTTCGGATAGGCAGAAATCCTACAAGGATTTGAAACAAAAAGAAATTGAGTATCAAGTCAGTGATAAGGTATTTTTGAAAGTGTCTCCTTGGAAAAAGGTTTTGAGATTTGGCAAGAAGGGCAAATTGAGTCCTCGTTTTATAGAGCCATATGAGATCACTGAGAGAATAGGGTCGGTTGCCTATTGGTTGGCTTTACCGTCAGGGTTGGAAAAGATTCATGATGTGTTTCATGTGTCTATGTTGCGTCAATATAGATCGGATCCTTCACATGTGATTTCGCTGATAGAAGTTAAGATTCGACCGGATATGACTTATGGTGAGGAACCGATTAAGATTTTGGCTTAAACAATTGAAAAACAAAAGCATTGCCTTGGTGAAAGTATTATGGAAAAGACATGGGATTGAAGAAGCTACGTGGGAACCAAAGGAGGCCATGAGGGAACAATACTCGAACCTTTTCACTGGTAAGATTTTTGGGGACGAAAATTCTTAAAGGGAGATAGTTGTAACATCCCAAATTAGAGTCTAGTCAGAACAGTGGTTTTGAAACCACAAATTTGAAATAGAAATGATTATTTTAGGATTTTTTGATGATCCATGATATGATTGCATGTTTGTGTGAAATTTTCATGAAGAAATTATATGCCTAAGATGTCCAATTTGACTTTAGGGACTAAATTGAATAAGTTGTAAAACTTGTGTTCTAGAAGCTAGAAGCTACAAGCATGAAATTACATTGGATTATTAATTAGAGGTCCTTAAATAGCAATTAGATGAAGTCCTTAAATAGGAAAAATTTGAAAGAGAGGCCTTAAGGGCATTTTTGTCTTTTGGTAAATAAAAGAATAAAAAGGGAAAAAGAAAGCAAAATTTGCTCGTCTTCTCAAAGTGCTAGCCAAAATTTTGGGGAGTCTCCATAGCTAGGGTTTTCAACATTTCAAGCTTGATTGTCAGTGCTCTCAAGCCTCATTTTTAATATTCTTTACATTTTTGAAGTTGTCATCAACCAATCTAGCTATTTCTACCATTATTTTGAGCTAGGGTTCATGTATGAAATTTGACCCAAGTGTGACATGGTTGTATTTTGATGTTTAATGGAGGAATATGAATGTTTGATGTGTGGTAAACATCAGAAAGGACTTTTTTGTAAAAGGTATAAAAATGAGTAGTAAAAACATGTAATAAACGAAAATATGGGCTGATATGAACATGGTATAGGTTCGGCTAGGCTTGGGTAACCAAGAAGTTGCATGCATTTCATTTTACAAGCCTAGGGACTAAAGTGTAAATAAGTGAAAAGTTAAGGGTAAAAAGATAATTTTACCAAAGTATGTGTTATGGGTCGATATGAGCAATGTATGTATTGAACAAGTTGAATTTGGCATTATAGATCAAGAAAAATGTGATTCGGGTCTTGATTGGGGGAAAAACAAAGTTTATGAGGATTAGGCTCGTTTCTATCATTTTGTACCATGGTAAGTTCATTTGCAAATAATGCAACATATATCATTCTTTAAATGCTTGATAGTACATGTATGGTAAGTATATATAATTAATGTGATGTTGTACCATGTGTTTAAATGCTTACATTTTTATTATGAATGATGCCTCAATTATTCCATGAGTATGCAGTTGGTGCTTTAGATATTGAAATCGACGTTATGAGCAGGTTTGACAGAAATGTGGTATCGAAGAATCCTGTTTGAACCTTAGGAATAATTTAGGATACAATGTGACATGTCACTAGGAACCATGTGATCTGAACTCATTGAGTTGTGGTCTAAGTTCATGATATATGTGACATCTGAGCTCATTCAGTTGTGGTCTGAGTTCATGATGTATATGACACATGTTTTGGCGTCTGGGTACTGGTCTCGTATATGCTATTAACAGCGAGGTAGTCTGGCACGTGTTATGAATACCTGACAGCCTGTATGAGCAGACCTGATAGTAGCTCGAAAGCGAGCAACATGTGATCTGAGATATGAAGTAGCAAGTTTTTGATGTATCCGATAGTATTTTGACTATTCAACCGGTAGTTCAAGAGAAGCTCAATGAATAATCTTGGTGATTGCATCAAGACAAGAAAGTAAGTTATTATGTGCAAGTGGACACAGGTATGTACATCAAACTCATGAGAATGACATCAGATATGATGAACTTGATTTTAGGAAAAGTTTCAATTTTTTTAAAAAAAATAGAAAGTTTAGATTTTAATAAATAAAAATCTGTTT
Organism: Gossypium hirsutum; assembly: GCF_007990345.1. NCBI lineage: Eukaryota > Viridiplantae > Streptophyta > Magnoliopsida > Malvales > Malvaceae > Gossypium > Gossypium hirsutum. Next base: position 29,135,914 of record NC_053432.1, on the reverse strand, counting down.
TTTTTAGTCATTTTAAATGAAAGTTTAAAATTTTAAAACAAAGTTTTGATTTTTTTCAACTATTTCAAAATAAAAGCTTTAATATTTAAGAAAATAGTGGATTTTTAAAAAATGGAGAAAATTTAGATTTTGAAAAATAAAAATATTTTTTTAAGTCATTTTAAAGGAAAGTTTAAATTTTTAAACAAAGTTTTTGATTTTTTTAACTATTTTGAAATAAGGTTTTTATTTTTAAGAAAAGTAATGATTTTTTTCAAAATAAAACTTTGGTTTTGCAAAAAAAAATAAAAATAAAAATCCGGCCACAATACGCGACAGCTCCACCATCGAAGGCCGGTGAGCTGTTGGGCTCTCCGGTGGTAGAGTCATGGCCAATATAGAAGTTGGAAGAGAAAGAGGAAGAAGTTTTTTTTTTTTTTTTGAAAAACAAGAGGTTAAAATGAAAGAATGAGTAGTTTTTTTTTCATTTATAGGTGCCAAAAAGGATAATTTATTCTCACCCTCTTACTTTTTAAATTCACAAAAAATACTCTATTTTTTGCAGCAACGCCCTCGTTCTCTGTCATATTTACACCCGTAACCTTTCTATTTATTTAAACATTTGATTTAATCTGAAATTAAAAAATTAAAAGCCAATTAATTGCTACATCAATCCTCTGTCATCTACATTTTTTATCTTTTAGTCCTAAAATCAAGGTATGTCATTTTGTTTTCATCTTTAATAAATAATTTACACTTATATCTTCCATTTCACTTGCATTTATACATTATATATTTAATTTTAATTATGCATTTTATTTTAATGTTTTATATTTATTCACACTTGTATAATTTTTTATTTATTCTTATTTTGTTTTTATTTATTTTCATGTATATTTATATTTATTTTTTTTTTTACACATTCCCCTTACATACATTTTAATATTATTTATTTATGTTACTTAGATTCTTTTATTGTATTATGAATAAAGTGGATTATTGTTATTATTATTATCATCATGTTAAGGTCTTATTTATTTCATTTATTTAGTTTTTCTTTTGATTATTGCCATTTTGAAAGAGTTTTAACTTTTCATTAATTTTAGCCAATTTAATTAATTTTCCTATTTTATTACTATTTGTTTCAAAAGAGGGAACTTTAGGTCATTTTTCCATCCTATAATTGTTGACATGAAGTTAGTTAAGTAGGTGTTATATTTTAATGAAACCATAAGCTTTTTACATTTGGATTTAGGTTAGTCCTTGAGATCCTACCTACCATTTACTTTAGAAAAATTATAAATAATATGTAAGATTTTTTTAGGGTTTTAAATTAGTTTTAAATATCGTATAGGATTAAAATCTTAATATGTAAATATTTTTTAGGACTTTATTCAAGATTATAACTAAATATTTTTGTACGTGAATTGTAAATTATGAGTAGGTCTTTCTAAGTATTTTATTTTAGAAACTTTTGAAGAAAGCTAATAAACATTATTTAAGATTTATTATTTTAGGATTTTGACAAATTCAAATCTTAGATCAAGAATTTTAAAGTAAGATAAATCATAAACTCGACATAGGATACTTTCGTAAGATCTTGATAGGTTCAATGTTATTAATTAAATCTTTTTAAATAATAATAATAAAAGATCAAATAAGTTGTAGATGTATTTGAATATTTCTCTTAATTCATTGGTAATTTCAAGTTTTTTCAGAATTCTAAAATAGAATTAATTTTAGGAATTGAAGGTATTTTACTAGAATTATTTAGGTATCCTTTAGGGTTCCCTTTAAAAGTAAAAATATCTAATGTAAGTTCTAAATTAGATAAGTTTGGTGAACACATCTTAATCGAGCTACAAGTAAACCGAAGGTGTTTCCTTTAGAGTTTTTATTTAAGATTTCCATAAGATTTTAGCTTAGATTAAGACATTAATATGCTTAAATAAAAAAATCTAGCTCTTAAAACCCCGTAAGACTATCCCCAAATAAGCATTGTGGGGGTGCTATAACCTTCACCACACGTAACTGTACTCCCGAACCTGAAATTTGGTGATGAGATCGAGTCTAGATTTTTATAATTTTTCCGTAGTATTAATTCTAGATTTATAGACGATAGGTGGCTAACCAACCTAACCCTAATTGGTTAGTGGCAACTCTACGTAATTTAGTCCCTCTGTGTCTAGCTTTGCTTGCTAGGCCCCTGTACTCTTATGCAGGCAACGTTATAGCATATATTATTAATTTTTTTTGTAGAAATAAATAGCCTTAAGAGAAAACAAAAAAAAAATCAAACAACTCTATTGAGTAAAATGCTATCAAATTGTAAAAACTCTTGAATAGAAATCAAGGGTCTTGAAAAGCGCCAGGCCCAATTGATTATAAGAAATGCATTTCGCCATTCGATCAGCAAACATGTTCTGAGATCTAGGAATGTGTTGAATTCTTATCTTCCAATCCTAATTAAGATAACCATTGATTAGTCATAGCTCCGCCAGATTACTACTGGCAGTGCTTCCTACAAGTAAGGACTCAACAAGTAGTACATTGTTGCATTGATCTCCAACTATCTGTAACCTTTTTCCCATGCTATACGTAGACCTTAAAGAATCGCTCAAGCTTCAATGTGAAAAATTGTTTCCTTGCCCACTTTCAATGAGTAGTCGCATAACCAATTTCCATCAGCATCCTTAAATACTCCTCTAATTGAAGCATTATCATCATTAAACGACGTTGCTCCATCTGAGTTCATCTTAATCTATCCTAGTTACGAAGGTAACCAACACTTTAACAGTACCGAAGTGAACGATTGAGGTCCCTATGAGTTCTGCAATAGGTAACTTGTAACACCCAATACCCATATCCGAGGCCACAGGGTACGAAGCATTACCGGGCAAGTACACAAATATTCATGCAAAACCGGGTTATAAAACTTCCTTTCAAACCCACTTCAATCATACATGTTTAACGTCCCTTATATGGACCTACGAGGTCCATAACATGCAATGGGGATAGTTCGGGACCAAATTGGAAATTTTAGAAAAACTTGGATGATTTTTCCTTAGAACTGAGTCACACGCCCGTGTGAGACCGGGGACACGCTCGTGTGCTTTCAACACCCTGTGTCCTCGGGCCGTGTAACTCTCTGACTATGAAGCCAACACCAAATTAAGGTCGCACGGCCGCATCACATGCCCGTGTGGCTAGACCATGTGATCAATTAAAAATTTATTGATTTTTTCATAAAATGGTGCAAGCTTCACACGGCCAGAGTACACGCCCATGTGGGTAGATCGTGTCTCTCACACGGCCAAAACACATGCCCGTATCTTAGCCCGTGTGTTTACTACTTGACATTCTAACTTGTAAAACTAAGGTGCAGGGGACACACAGCCGAACAACACGCCCATGGGGGCAGACCGTGTGTCACACATGGTCTATACACACGCCTGTATGCCTGCTCGTATGGACAAATTCTAGGCTATTTTCCAAGCCATTTGTCACCCTTAAGGCTTACTTACTTATACATTTTTCTTAGCATGCAACAACGCACATCTAGCTACTCAAGTACCCACATTCATGATTAAAATTATGCCCCTAATATTATTTAGGACTATCTCTAGTTTACAAACTTCCTTCAATCTTTTCATACCAATATGTAACTACTAAGTTTTATAACCCTCTTTCCAACTTTACCCATTATTACATTGTTATGGCCATTTTTATAGTTCATGATTCATTACAATTTAATAAGTCATTATTCACGTCCATCATTCTCAAACAACCACATTGACATGAACACTTGCATGCATGCATGATTAATAAAGGTTACAACCCAATAATAAAATATGAACCTTATCTTATGGCCAGATACAAAATGATTTGTTAACCATTATGAGTCATTACACTTGGCTAATTTAAATGAAACATATAACTAAAAAGATAAGTTACCCTATACATGCCATTATATCAAAATGAATAGTTCTTTTATACCCAAAACGAGATTGCTAATAGTGTGATCAAAGCTCCAACCATCCTCCAACCTTCACGAGTCCGTAAGCTCTATAAAACAGAGGGAAGTAAAACAGGGTAAGCATTACATGCTTAGTAAGTTCGTATAACGGAAAGTAAACTTACCGGTCATTCTAACACATAATAAGCCATGTTATCCATCAATTATAACTAATTTTCCCTAAACACATTCACTCAATCAACAAGTTAGTCACAAGAATTTCAAGATCCATAAATGAGCTCATCATATCATGTACATATTCAAATTCATATTTCTCAAGTCATTTACTGTAACACCCCAAACTCAGCTTGGACATTATGGCCGAATCTGGCGATGTCACATTGAAGTGTTTTTCGCAAAGTGTGAGATCATTGATAAACCCTTTCCATATTTATCTTCGTTGTGTAATCTTTATGATGAATTTAAAATGTGTCGTTCATTTCAAAACTTGCGTCCCAATCAAAAGGTATTTACTTAAAAATCATTATTCATTTCCAAAATCATTTTATAGCGGAGGCTTTTAAAACTTGTTGCATAAGCGTAGTGTTTTGAAAAGCATTTATCTTTTTGAAAACTTGCGTCCTAATACTAGCAGATATAAATTTAAATAAAAAAACCCCAAATTAAATATTAAAAATTTAAAGAGGCCTTATTACAAAAATACCCAAATTAAATTACTTATAAATTAAAAACCAAATATGGAAGCATGAGCGGTTGTGTAGCCACCTTCGAGTCCTTCGCAGCACCGATCCGGCTAAGGATTACCTGCGCAGATAAGCAGAAGGGTGAGTTTACGAAAACTCAGTGTGTAATCCCTTAATAAACATACAGTCAATCATGCAGTAAGCAAATACAATCTGGGCCTAAGCTCGTATCAGTAACAGTTTAATTTTAGTTAAGGCTTTAGCCCATTACAGTAATAGTATCAGTGTAGCAACAGGAATCAGTGCAGTAATAGTTTAAACAGTATGCAAGTCCTACGCAACCAGCCTCTACACTCACTCCGTCCAGCCCTACACTCCATGTGGGGATAAAATCAACCCACTCATCCCTACACTCCAAAATAGCACCGGTTGTGGCACTAAACAGTAATATGCAGCAGAGCTACCAGTATAATTAGCTTAGAGCCATCAGTGATTTGCAGCAAAGCTGCTAGTACAGTACACTTCCTCCAATCATGTATAAACCCATCCCTATGCAATGCATCATGTAACATGTCATGTGATATCAAAATATTATACATGGACTCAATACAAATACAAATAGCATGCTAAAATATAAACATACATCACATAGGGGCAAAACAGTCATCTTACCATATAAGGGCAAAATATTCATTTTACCACATAAGGGCAAAACGATTATTTTATCAATTTGGGGGTCTAGGTATACTTATCGACCCAACAGTAGGTCCACGGTCGTCTCGGGCGATCCATGCAACCTTAACAGTTAAACAGTAAAAATAGGCCAAAGGCCCATAATACGGGCCCATGTGGGCCCACACGCCCATGTGACCCATATAGCACAGAAATGCCCTTGGCTGTGTAAACTACACAGCCTGGCCTAATATTCTCCACACATCCCTGTGGTTTACCCGTGTGGAGCCCACAGGACCGTGGGGTCCACACAGCCCATTTCAGCCCATGGAATCGCTCATGGTGGCCTCTACGCTCAAACACCTACGTTTATGTGTTCGGATGACCACATGAGCGAGCACGCGCTAGTGTAACGTCGACGGTCACATTTTTCAGCTTTTGCCGATTTATGATTATGGTAGTGTTGATACACACCTGATGTGCTTTAAAGTCTTAACCGTGCTCCGAAGACTCCTATACCTGGATTCAACCAACAAGCCCTTTAATCAATACTTAATCCATATACCGTATGGAATCTAACGAAGTTCCAATCAAGTACAATCAACTCCTCCTTACCAAAAGCCAATCGAACTCTCACCCTTGGTTCCTAGAAGGCACACCAATCAACTTGATCTCCACATACACGAAAGTCATAATCTCTTTACTAAACTTATACTTGTTTGCAAAACAATCTTGACTGAACCAAACTTACCAAATAACAATAGTACAGAGTACGCTTTGGTGATGCAGTGAACTAAGACCGAAGAGAACTGAACTACCAACATTCGGCCAAAGATAAGCACTAGGGAGAAAGAATGAGGAGAACTGTGCGCCCAAACCCAATTGATCGAAGAATGCTTGCCAAAACTAAAAGCAAGATAGAAAGGGAGAGATGGGATATTCGGCCAAGATAACCAAATGAAAAGGAAAGAGAATAGAGATAAGGAAAGGAGGGGGAGAGAAGAAAGCAATCGGTTTCTTAAAGAACTTTAGGGAAGAGCAACTTTAGAATAGACCAAAAAAGAAAAGAACCGAATGATCCCTTGTCAACAATCGGTCCCCAAATACAAAAGTCGACCTCAAAGAGAAAAAGAACCAAAAGAGTGATACAAAACGAGAGTGATTTTTCACAGTCGAATTCTTCCCCCCAAAACTGAATTCTTTGAGTAGCTAACTTCCCAATTCGGCACTAACTCTCCCAACTTTCAAATCCCACATTTTTCTCCCTTAATTCTCTCCTAAAATCCCTCCATCAATTTCTCCTCAATCACCAATTCAAACTCTACTCAACTACTCAATTTGAATTCCCCTCAACCACTTCAGTGTTTCAGTCAACCCACAACACTTCCACGGCACAGCAGCAAAATAAACATTCCCCTACGACCACCAAGATTCAAACCTCAGACCTCAAGCATAGGTAACACTCCACTTACCCCCTAAACTAGTAGGCTCTTTATGTTGCAAAATACCCATATTTATTTAAAAGCCTACTGCTTAGAGACAGTGTTTATTCCTTTAAAAACAAAACTTTTGCGTAAGCCAAGGCTTGAACCCAAAACTTCTCAGACTCTTCCCAGAACACTTGACCACTGAAACAGATACATAGTTGTGTCACTTTCTTGCACAACTAAATATTTATGAATAGCCTCCTAATTGTTCCGATGCTTAAGACCTAGTACTTTTAGGCCCAAATTCAAGCGTTACATTTACATTTACTTTTTCCATTGAATCATTGAATTCTTGATGGAAATTTCATGATTTAGTACACTCTAGATGTACAATTTACTGACCGTCAATTCATATTCAGTAGTACCCTTTCGGTACACTCTCGAGCCATATCTCTTACAGCAGAATTACCAGTCCAGGCTAAATTCTAGCTGTGTCATGTACTTTAAGGGCATTGTCGGATTACCAGTCCAGGTTAAATCCTTCTTATGACAAAGAATTCCCTACAGAGTCTAATCTGGATTACCAGTCCAAGCTAAATCCAATCAATTAGGATTACCAGTCCAGGCTAAATCCTAACTAAAATATATGATCGATAGGCTCATTTTAGGATTACTCGTCCGGGCTAAATCTTTTCTACATTGAGATCAATGGATTACTCGTCCAGGTTAAATCCTTTCTGCAACACATGCTGTGACAGCCCTAAAGTGACCCTAGTTGGAAAGCGGTTTCGGGACTGCTAAATCGAGTCACCAAATTATTTGAATATGATATTTATTGTTTAAAATATGTGATTATGAATGTGTGAAAGTCTTAAGCTTCGATTTAGTAAATTGCATGTGAATTTAGTTAATAGGACTTCTGTGTGACACTTTTGAAATGTGATAAGTTAATCTATAAGGATCTATTAGTGCATGTAATCAAGGGGTGGACTTGCATGTCAATTTCCCCCATTTAATTACTAGTGGCCGGCCATAACAAAGGGTGATGGGCAAAACATGTCATAAAACATGTTGTGTTAATGGTTTATGTTAGAAATGATAAAATAATATTGGGAAGGTAAATGATGACAAAAAAAATATGTGTGGTTGCCCCCTTACTCCCCATTGCCGTGACTAGACAAAGAAAAAAAAATGTTCATCCTTGGCCGAAAATTCTAAGGAGGAAGGAAGAAGAAAGGTTGAAGAGGTTCGGCCATGCATGTAACTAGGCTAAGGTATGTTTGATGATGTTCCATGAGATGCATGCATGTTTTAGTTGTTAGCTTGAGTTCTACCTAGCCCATGGTCTAAATCTTGCTATGTGATGGAGATGACACTCGGCCATGGATGCATCATTCTTGCTTGGTGTTGATGTTGTGTTGGTGAGATATCAAGTTATTTTTGTGACCCAAGTTGAGATTTGGATTTTGGAATGAGTAAGGATTTCGGCTATGGTAATTATAAGGGTGATGGATGTTGTTTCATGCTAAATCTAGATGAACAATGTTAGTGCTTATATCTCGATATTTATGAGTTTCTTTCTTGGTTTTACCTCAAACCCAGAAGTATTTTTAATTGGTGTTGTTAGAGGTTTCGGTCATGGGATTATAAGCTTGTTAGTTTTGATGGTGAAATTTATGCCTTGTAAGGGTAAATGGTGTCTTGATGCATTCGGCCATGGTAGAAATTAGATGTGAAATGGTAGTAAGGTGAAGTGCAAAATGTTAGTATTTGATTACTAGTGTATATATGTGTGTTAGCCGAGTTTTGAATTTGAAACAAAATGATATATAATCAATACAAGTAACCATACTTGTAGGAAGAATTAAGCATATAATCGGCCTCAACATAGACATGCATATTCGGCCATAGGAAGAAGATTGGTGTTGCATGTATTCGGTTAGAGGCAAGCATATTGATGCTTTTATCTTGGCTTAGAAAATCGGCTAAAAGAGAGTGTGGGCTAAAATGTTGAGTTTGATTCATGATTTCCATATATATATGTGACTTTAATGCCTAATGTGTATATGGGCTAAGTACCTTGAGGTTCTCTTTTGATGTTCAAATGAATTGTGTTAAATTGCTTAATGTGATTAAAAATGCGCATGACCATTGTGTATTTGAGCTAAAAGGTGGCCATATGACCTATCAAGCTCCTTGTCATATTCGGCCATAAGCTAGCATAATGAGACTTTAAGAAGTTAAATTTGTTTGAATTAGCTCAAGAGCTTAGAGGACCACAGTTGGATAAGGGAAAGGAAAAAGTTATCGAATAGCCGCCGAAAACGTTCGACCACATCCGAGGTAAGTTTTCGAGCAATGAGACTTAGTTTATGATTTGATTAAGTCATAATGTATGTGCATAGAGATCGTGTTATAAAGCAAACTAAACCATGCTGTTTGTATGTGGCTAGTGAGCCGAAATGGGAATGCTTAATACGTGACTTGTGTTTGAACTCTAATTAAGAAAATGAAATATAGATGTGTTATGATTTATTGATATGTGCATGAATATTCAGATGATAACCGGGCTAAGTCCCGAAAGCATTTGTGCTAGTGGCTAATTCCGGGTTAAGTCCCGAAGGCATTCGTGCAAGCTACTATATCCGGGCTAAGTCCCGAAGGCATTCGTGCGAGCTACTTTATCCGGGCTAAGTCCCGAAGGCATTTGTGCGAGCTACTATATCCGGGCTAAGTCCCGAAGGCATTGGTGCGAGTTACTATATCCGGGCTATGTCCCGAAGGTATTCGAGCGAGTAGCTATATCCGGTTAAATCCCGAAGGTACTTGGCTTGGGAATGAGCGACCTTGCTGTAATAGTTTCAATTAATACGCTCGTAAAATCCCAGCAATGAGGTATGTTTCGTATATGCATTGAATTAGTTGATCCCTTACAAATAGTATTCGCTCAGTCGATAAATGAGCTACCGGCCTTCGGCTAAGTTGATCTTTTGTGTATGAATATAAGGGTTGGTAATGTGAAGTAAGTATGATATTGAGAAATTGTGCATATGACATTATCCGTTTAGCCATATGAATGTTACACTTTAGTTGTGTCAAATTTTATGGCTCAAAACTTACTAAGCATTAAATGCTTACTCCGTTTCTTTGAATCTCTGTTTTATAGATTTTGGTTCGTCAGCTATCAGACTCGGGATTATTGAAGTCGAAGTCGCCCACACTATCAAAACCCTCTTTTGGTACACTTTTGGTTGAACTTTGAAATGGCATGTATAGGACTACCCTTTTTGTTGTGGGTCATGTACCCTTTGGTTTTGTATAAATTTGGATAGCCATGCGAAAATGGCTTATATACACTTTGAGCGTAGTATTATAATTGTTTTGTATGTTGTTCATTAAGTATGGAAATTTTTGGAAATGATTAGCCATTGGAATGGTTAATCATGATCATATTTTGTGCTATATATGCTAAAAGGGCTAGTTGAATCATGGAAACTATGAAATAGGTAAAGTCTACCTTAAAGGCAGATGCTGACAGCAGCAGTGATGTAAATTTGAAAATCACTAAAATTAGTAGGAATGGAATTAAATAGTGAATAAATTATGTAATCTAACCTTGATGAATCTATTTTCATATGGAAGAAACGAAACGATCATATGAGTCATATGTTAAGAGATATTTAAGTTTTCGTGAAACAGGGCCAGAACGGTTTCTGGATTCCCTATTCCGACTTTGGAAATTCATTATAAATTAAACAGAGATAATTAGAAGTCATGCCATATATGTATAGACTCCTTTTTGAGTCTAGTTTCTATGGAAACAAACGAAATCAGTATTGAAGCCCTGTACAGGGAGATATCCAAGTCGTAGTGAGTGAAGGTCAGAGTAGTCGAACCCTGAAACAGGGGAGATTTTAACTAATAAACTGTACTAATTGGCTCGACCAAAAATTCTAGAAAAAAAATTGTAGATGGATATATGAGTCTAGTTTCAGGAAAAATTTACGAAACTGGTTTTTGAGTTTTGAAACTCAAGATATGATTTTTAAGGCAACAGTGATGCAGTAACCAGCTTGTCTGGAAATTTTTAAATGGACTGTGAAAATAAGTGAATTTAGTCTGTGAACCCCTCGTGTCCGACTCCGGTAACGGTCTCGAGTACGGGGTGTTACAATTAAATTGGTATCAGAGCTACGGTTTAGTCGATCCTAGGACTACCGTAATACGTTTGGGTCTAGCTATACATGCCATTTTCTGATTATTTGATAGTGTGGTGATTTCTGACAATTGAAAATGTGTTTATTTATAGTAATGGATCCCGATCCCGACCGAGCGGTAGCTGATGATCTTGAGAGTGTAGCGCCTGCTCCCGCACAAGGGACAACTCCGGCGGACTCTCAACCTATTGCTAGTAATCCGAATGATGAAGCTAGACAAGCTTTCTATAGCGTGATGAATGATTGGTTCAACTAATACATTCGAACTAATACGGCTGTCCCACAACCTCCATTCCCGACTAATGCCACCCCCGCACCTACAATACCTCCGGCAACTGACCACATAAGGTCAAATAAGCCCCCAGTTGACAGAATTCGAAAACACGGGGCTACTGAATTTAAGGCTACGGATAGTGATGATGCCGAGCAAGCTGAATTTTGGTTGGACAAGACTATTCGAGTACTCGATGAGCTATCTTGCACACCCGATGAGTGCCTAAAGTGTACTATCTCCGTGCTACGTGATTCTGCCTACTATTGGTGGAATACGTTGACTTCTGTTGTGCCCAGAGAGCAAGTAACTTGGGAGTTTTTCCAAATCGAGTTTCGGAAAAAGTATATCAGTCAGAGATTTATGGATCAAAAACGAAAGGAATTTCTTGAACTTAAACAAGGTTCCATGTCGGTTACCAACTATGAACGAAAGTTTGTAAGGCTTAGCCGGTACGCACGAGAATGCATTTCCTCAGAAGCCGTAATGTGTAAACGTTTCGAGGATGGATTGAATGATGATATAAAGTTGTATGTTAGCATATTGGAAATCCGAGAATTTGTGGTACTTGTCGAGCGAGCTTGCAAAGCCGAGGAGCTCAGTATGGAGAAAAGAAAAGCTGATATGGGAGCAAAGGAGTTTCATAAGAGGTCTTCGGGGAGGCCCTTTCAACAGTCATCGAAGAAATTTAGAGATGATTTGGGCCGATCTAGAGACACATTGGGTTTTTCTAGATGAGACCGTGATCGACCCCCTGTGAGTGCACGAGTCACTTCGGTCGCCAGTGTTGGAAATGATCGTCGAGACAGAACAGAGTGTCGGTATTGCGGTAAATGGCACTCGGGGAGTTGTAGATTCCATGACCGCTCCTGTTACAAGTGCGGATCAGTTGACCACTTTATTAAAGATTGCTTGAGGTTGTCTGAACAAAATGTAAATCAGAGTGGGAAACCGGGTGCTACCACTGCTCGAGGTAGACCATCTAGAAATACGGGCAATGCTAGTGGTGGTCAGAGAGGATCTAGAGATGCTACGACCAGATCTGAGGCTCGTGCTCCTGCTAGGGCTTATGCTATACACGCACGCGAGGATGCTTCCTCGCCAGATGTTATTACCGGTACTTTTACTCTCTTTGATACTAATGTGATTGCTTTGATTGACCCTGGTTCTACTCATTCTTATATATGTGAAACCTTAGCATCCAGTAAGACTCTACCTGTTGAGTCTACTGAGTTTGTAATTCGGGTGTCAAATCCTTTGGGTCGTTACGTGCTTGTCGACAAAGTGTGCAAGAAATGTCCCCTAGTAATCCGAGGTTCCTGTTTTCCGGCCGATTTGATGCTTTTACCATTTGACGAGTTTGATGTTATCCTCGGTATGGATTGGTTGACCGTACATGATGCAAGTGTAAATTGCAAAAGAAAAACCATCGATTTGAGGTGTGTAAATAACGAGATAATCCGAGTTGAGTCTATTGACTTGAATAGGTTGCCAGCTGTAATATCATCAATGTTGGCTCAGAAATATGTAAGAAAGGGGTGCGAAGCATACCTTGCGTATGTACTTGATGACAAAGAGTTAAAAAAGAAACCCAAATCTGTGCTGGTGGTTTGTGAATACCCGGATGTTTTTCCCGAAGAATTACTGGGTTTACCACCTGTTCGAGAGGTAGAGTTTGGTATTGAGCTTGTACCTGGGACTACGCCGATTTCGATAGCTCCGTATCGTATGGCACCAACCGAGTTAAAAGAGTTGAAAGTTCAGTTGCAAGAATTGACGGATAGAGGTTTCGCTCGACCAAGTTTCTCGCCTTGGGGTGCACCAGTATTGTTTGTGAAAAAGAAAGACGGAACCATGAGGTTGTGCATCGACTATCGTCAGCTGAATAGAGTGACAATAAAGAATAAATATCCGTTACCGCGTATTGACGATTTGTTTGATCAACTAAAGGGAGCCTCGGTGTTTTCAAAGATAGATTTGAGATCGGGTTATTACCAGTTGCGAATTCGAGATTCGGATATACCCAAAACTGCTTTCAGAACGAGATACGGTCACTACAAGTTCTTAGTGATGCTGTTTGGGCTCACTAATGCCCCTGCGGTATTTATGGATTTGATGAATCGGATCTTCAGACAGTATTTGGACCGGTTCGTAGTTGTGTTCATTAATGACATCTTGGTCTATTCAAGAGATGAGACTGAACATGCTGAGCACCTGAGATTAGTGTTGCGAATTTTACGGGATAAGCAGTTATATGCTAAGTTCAGTAAGTGTGAGTTCTGGTTAAGAGAGGTTAGCTTCTTGGGTCATGTGGTATCGCATCGGGTATTCGAGTTGATCCAAGCAAAATTTCAGCCATACTTAACTGGAAGCCTCCGAGAAATATTACTGAGGTTCGGAGCTTTTTGGGACTTGCCGGTTACTACCGACGGTTTGTAAAAGGTTTCTCGATGATAGCCACACCCATGACGAAGATACTTCAAAAAGATGTTAAGTTCGAATGGACGGAAAAATGTCAGAAAAGTTTTGATCAACTGAATACTTATTTGACTGAAGCTCCAATTTTAGTGCAGCCCGAATCAGGCAATGAGTTTGTCATCTATAGTGACGCCTCCTTACTTGGGTTAGGTTGCGTATTGATGCAAGAAGGTCGAGTTGTGGCCTATGCGTCGAGACAATTAAAGCCACATGAGAAAAATTATTCGACCCATGATCTCGAATTAGCTGCCATCGTATTCGCCTTGAAAATATGGCGACATTACTTATTTGGTGAGAAGTGCCATGTATTTTCGGATCACAAAAGTCTCAAATATTTGATGATTCAAAGAGACTTAAATCTGCGACAAAGACGTTGGCTCGAGTTGTTGAAAGATTATGAGCTTGTCATTGACTACCACCCGGGAAAGGCTAATGTGGTTACGGACGCCTTAAGCCGAAAATCACTGTTTGCTTTACGAGCGATGAATGTACACTTGTCTGTTCTACCTGACAACGTGTTAGTAGTTGAATTGAAGGCCAAACCATTATTGATTCATCAAATTCGTGAGGCTCAGAAAGTCAATGACGAATTGGTTGCAAAACGGGCTGAATGTGTTTCGAACATGGAATCAGAGTTTCAAATTGATGACGACGATTGTTTGAGGTTCAGAAGTCGTTTGTGTGTTCCAAGGAATTCAGAACTTATTTCAATGATTCTGAACGAAGCTCATTGTAGCCGAATGTCAATTCACCCGGGGAGTACGAAAATGTACAACGACCTAAGACGTCAGTTTTGGTGGCATGGTATGAAACGATACATTTCCGATTTTGTCTCGAAATGCTTAGTATGTCAGAAGTGAAGGCGGAACATCAAGTGCCTACTGGTTTACTTCAACCAATCATGATACCTGAATGGAAATGGGATCGAGTCACGATGAATTTTGTACCTGGGTTGCCAGTGTCAGCAAGTAAGAAAGATGCGATTTGGGTCGTTGTTGATAGACTGACTAAGTCGGCTCACTTTACCCCCATACGCACGGACTTTTCATTGGATAAACTAGCTGAATTGTATGTCTCTCAGATTGTGAGATTACACGGGGTACCTACTTCTATTGTGTCGGATAGAGATCCGAGATTCACCTCACGATTTGGAAGAAATTGCAAGAAGCTTTGGGTACCAAGTTGCATTTTAGCACCGCTTTTCACCCCCAAACCGATGGTCAATCTGAGCGGATAATTCATATACTTGAGGATATGTTGAGATGTTGCATCCTCGAGTTCAGTGGTTCATGGGAACGGTATCTACCTTTGATTGAGTTCGCTTACAACAATAGTTTTCAGTCAAGCATTAAGATGGCGCCTTACGAGGCTTTGTACGGTCGAAAATGCCATACACCATTGTTTTGGACCGAGCTCGGTGAAAGTAAAATTTTCGGAGTTGATTTGATTAAAGATGTTGAACGGAAGGTAAAAGTAATCCGTGAAAGTCTGAAGGCAGCCACAGATCGCTAGAAGTCGTACGCGGACTTGAAACGAAAAGACATTGAGTATCAGGTGGGAGACAAAGTGTTTCTTAAGGTTTCACCTTGGAAAAAGATACTCAGATTTGGCCGTAAGGGCAAGTTGAGTCCGAGATTCATTGGGCCGTACGAAATCTCCGAACGAGTTGGTCCAGTTGCGTATAGATTGATTTTTCCCCCTGAACTTGAAAAGATTCACGACGTCTTTCATGTTTCGATGCTTCGACGTTATAGATCTGATCCGTCACACGTAATTAATCCATCAGAGGTTGAAATTCAAACCGACATGAGTTATGAAGAAGAGCCGATTCATATCCTAGCTCGTGAAGTGAAAGAGTTACGAAACAAGAAGGTTCCTTTAGTAAAAGTGTTATCGCTCAAACACGGGATAGAAGAGGCTACTTGGGAACCCGAGAACTCTATGAAAGAGCGATACCCAAACCTATTTACTGATAAGATTTTCGGGGACGAAAATTTCTTAAGTGGGGGAGAGTTGTGACAGCCCTAAAGTGACCCTAGTCGGAAAGCAGTTTCGGGACCGCTAAACCGAGTCACCAAATTATTTGAATATGATATTTATTGTCTAAAATATGTGATTATGAATGTGTGAAAGTCTTAAGCTTCAATTTAGTAAATTGCATGTGAATTTAGTCAATAGGACTTATGTGTGACACTTTTGAAATGTGATAGGTTAATCTATAAGGATCTATTAGTGCATGTAATCAAGGCGTGGACTTGTATGTCAAT
Organism: Gossypium hirsutum; assembly: GCF_007990345.1. Taxonomy (NCBI): domain Eukaryota; kingdom Viridiplantae; phylum Streptophyta; class Magnoliopsida; order Malvales; family Malvaceae; genus Gossypium; species Gossypium hirsutum. Next base: position 29,119,944 of record NC_053432.1, on the reverse strand, counting down.
TTCCCCCATTTAATTACTAGTGGCCGGCCATGACAAAGGGTGATGGGCAAAACATGTCATAAAACATGTTGTGTTAATGGTTTATGTTAGAAATGATAAAATAATAATGGGAAGGTAAATGATGACAAAAAAAATGTGTGTGGTTGCCCCCTTTCTCCCCATTGCCGTGACTAGACAAAGAAAAAAAAAAGAAAAAAAAATGTTCATCCTTGGCCGAAAATTCTAAGGAGGAAGGAAGAAGAAAGGTTGAAGAGGTTCGGCCATGCATGTAACTAGGCTAAGGTATGTTTGATGATGTTCCATGAGATGCATGCATGTTTTAGTTGTTAGCTTGAGTTCTACCTAGCCCATGGTCTAAATCTTGCTATGTGATGGAGATGACACTCGGCCATGGATGCATCATTCTTGCTTGGCGTTGATGTTGTGTTGGTGAGATATCAAGTTATTTTTGTGACCCAAGTTGAGATTTGGATTTTGGAATGAGTAAGGTTTTCGGCTATGGTAATTATAAGGGTGATGGATGTTGTTTCATGCTAAATCTAGATGAACAATGTTAGAGCTTATATCTCGATATTTATGAGTTTCTTTCTTGGTTTTACCTCAAACCCATGAAGTATTTTTAATTGGTGTTGTTAGAGGTTTCAGTCATGGGATTATAAGCTTGTTAGTTTTGATGGTGAAATTTATGCCTTGTAAGGGTAAATGGTGTCTTGATGCATTCGGCCATGGTAGAAAGTAGATGTGAAATGGTAGTAAGGTGAAGTGCAAAATGTTAGTATTTGATTACTAGTGTATATATGCGTGTTAGCCGAGTTTTGAATTTGAAACAAAATGATATATAATCAATACAAGTAACCATACTTGTAGGAAGAATTAAGCATATAATCGGCCTCAACATAGACATGCATATTCGGCCATAGGAAGAAGATTGGTGTTGCATGTATTCGGTTAGAGGCAAGCATATTGATGCTTTTATCTTGGCTTAGACAATCGGCTAAAAGAGAGTGTGGGCTAAAATGTTGAGTTTGATTCATGATTTCCATATATATATGTGACTTTAATGCCTAATGTATACATGGGCTAAGTACCTTGAGGTTCTCTTTTGCTGTTCAAATGAATTGTGTTAAATTGCTTAATGTGATTAAAAATGCGCATGACCATTGTGTATTTGAGCTAAAAGGTGGCCATATGACCTATCAAGCTCCTTGTCATATTCGGCCATAAGCTAGCATAATGAGACTTTAATAAGTTAAATTTGTTTGAATTAGCTCAAGAGCTTAGTGGACCACAGTTGGATAAGGGAAAGGAAAAAGTTATCGAATAGCCACCGAAAACGTTCGGCCACATCCGAGGTAAGTTTTCGAGCAATGAGACTTAGTTTATGATTTGATTAAGTCATAATGTATGTGCATAGAGATCGTGTTATAAAGCAAACTAAACCATGCTGTTTGTATGTGGCTAGTGAGCCGAAATGGGAATGCTTAATACGTGACTTGTGTTTGAACTCTAATTAAGAAAATGAAATATAGATGTGTTATGATTTATTGATATGTGCATGAATATTCAGATGATAACCGGGCTATGTCCCGAAAGCATTTGTGCTAGTGGCTAATTCCGGGCTAAGTCCCGAAGGCATTCGTGCGAGCTACTATATCCGGGCTAAGTCCCGAAGGCATTCGTGCGAGCTACTTTATCCGGGCTAAGTCCCGAAGGCATTTGTGCGAGCTACTATATCCGGGCTAAGTCCCGAAGGCATTGGTGCGAGTTACTATATCCGGGCTATGTCCCGAAGGTATTCGAGCGAGTAGCTATATCTGGTTAAATCCCGAAGGTACTTGGCTTGGGAATGAGCGACCTTGCTGTAATAGTTTCAATTAATACGCTCGTAAAATCCCAGCGATGAGGTATGTTTCGTATATGCATTGAATTAGTTGATCCCTTAAAAATAGTATTCGCTCAGTCGATAAATGAGCTACCGGCCTTCGACTAAGTTGATCTTTTGTGTATGAATATAAGGGTTGGTAATGTGAAGTAAGTATGATATTGAGAAATTGTGCATATGACATTATCTGTTTAGCCATATGAATGTTACACTTTAGTTGTGTCAAATTTTATGGCTCAAAACTTACTAAGCATTAAATGCTTACTCCGTTTCTTTGAATCTCTGTTTTATAGATTTTGGTTCGTCAGCTATCGGACTCGGGATTATTGAAGTCGAAGTCGCCCACACTATCAAAGCCCTCTTTTGGTACACTTTTGGTTGAACTTCGAAATGGCATGTATAGGACTACCCTTTTTGTTGTGGGTCATGTACCCTTTGGTTTTGTATAAATTTGGATAGCCATGCGAAAATGGCTTATATACACTTTGAGCGTAGTATTATAATTGTTTTGTATGTTGTTCATTAAGTATGGAAATTTTTGGAAATGATTAGCCATTGGAATGGTTAATCATGATCATATTTTGTGCTATATATGCTAAAAGGGCTAGTTGAATCATGGAAACTATGAAATAGGTAAAGTCTACCTTAAAGGCAGATGCTGACAGCAGCAGTGATGTAAATTTGAAAATCACTAAAATTAGTAGGAATGGAATTAAATAGTGAATAAATTATGTAATCTAACCTTGATGAATCTATTTTCATATGGAAGAAACGAAACGATCATATGAGTCATATGTTAAGAGATATTTAAGTTTTCGTGAAACAGGGCCAGAACGGTTTCTGGATTCCCTGTTCCGACTTTGGAAATTCATTATAAATTAAACAGAGATAATTAGAAGTCATGCCATATATGTATAGACTCCTTTTTGAGTCTAGTTTCTATGGAAACAAACGGCATCAGTATTGAAGCCCTGTACAGGGAGATATCCAAGTCGTAGTGAGTGAATGTCAGAGTAGTCGAACCCTGAAACAGGGGAGATTTTAACTAATAAACTGTACTAATTGGCTCGACCAAAAATTCTAGAAAAAAAATTGTAGATGGATATATGAGTCTAGTTTCAGGAAAAATTTACGAAACTGGTTTTTGAGTTTTGAAACTCAAGATATGATTTTTAAGGCAACAGTGATGCAGTAACCACCTTGTCTGGAAATTTTTAAATGGACTGTGAAAATAAGTGAATTTAGTCTGTGAACCCCTCGTGTCCGACTCCGGTAACGGTCTCGAGTACGGGGTGTTACAATTAAATTGGTATCAGAGCTACAGTTTAGTCGATCCTAGGACTACCGTAATACGTTTGGGTCTAGCTATACATGCCATTTTGTGATTATTTGATAGTGTGGTGATTTCTGACAATTGAAAATGTGTTTATTTATAGTAATGGATCCCGATCCCGACCGAGCGGTAGCTGATGATCTTGAGAGTGTAGCGCCTGCTCCCGCACAAGGGACAACTCCGGCGGACTCTCAACCTATTGCTAGTAATCCGAATGATGAAGCTAGACAAGCTTTCTATAGCGTGATGAATGATTGGTTCAACTAATACATTCGAACTAATACGGCTGTCCCACAACCTCCATTCCCGACTAATGCCACCCCCGCACCTACAATACCTCCGGCAACTGACCACATAAGGTCAAATAAGCCCCCAGATGACAGAATTCGAAAACACGGGGCTACTGAATTTAAGGCTACGGATAGTGATGATGCCAAGCAAGCTGAATTTTGGTTGGACAACACTATTCGAGTACTCGATAAGCTATCTTGCACACCCGATGAGTGCCTAAAGTGTACTATCTCCGTGCTACGTGATTCTGCCTACTATTGGTGGAATACGTTGACTTCTGTTGTGCCTAGAGAGCAAGTAACTTGGGAGTTTTTCCAAATCGAGTTTCGGAAAAAGTATATCAGTCAGAGAATTATGGATCAAAAACGAAAGGAATTTCTTGAACTTAAACAAGGTTCCATGTCGGTTACCGACTATGAACGAAAGTTTGTAAGGCTTAGCCGGTACGCACGAGAATGCATTTCCTCAGAAGCCGTAATGTGTAAACGTTTCGAGGATGGATTGAATGATGATATAAAGTTGTATGTTAGCATATTGGAAATCCGAGAATTTGTGGTACTTGTCGAGCGAGCTTGCAAAGCCGAGGAGCTCAGTATGGAGAAAAGAAAAGCTGATATGGGAGCAAAGGAGTTTCATAAGAGGTCTTCGGGGAGGCCCTTTCAACAGTCATCGAAGAAATTTAGAGATGATTTGGGCCGATCTAGAGACACATTGGGTTTTTCTAGACGAGACCGTGATCGACCCCCTGTGAGTGCACGAGTCACTTCGGTCGCCAGTGTTCGAAATGATCGTCGAGACAGAACGGAGTGTCGGTATTGCGGTAAATGGCACTCGGGGAGTTGTTGATTCCATGACCGCTCCTGTTACAAGTGCGGATCAGTTGACCACTTTATTAAAGATTGCTTGAGGTTGTCTGAACAAAATGTAAATCAGAGTGGGAAACCGGGTGCTACCACTGCTCGAGGTAGACCATCTAGAAATACGGGCAATGCTAGTGGTGGTCAGAGAGGATCTAGAGATGCTACGACCAGATCTGAGGCTCGTGCTCCTGCTAGGGCTTATGCTATACACGCACGCGAGGATGCTTCCTCGCCAGATGTTATTACCGGTACTTTTACTCTCTTTGATACTAATGTGATTGCTTTGATTGACCCTGGTTCTACTCATTCTTATATATGTGAAACCTTAGCATCCAGTAAGACTCTACCTGTTGAGTCTACTGAGTTTGTAATTCGGGTGTCAAATCCTTTGGGTCGTTACGTGCTTGTCGACAAAGTGTGCAAGAAATGTCCCCTAGTAATCCGAGGTTCCTGTTTTCCGGCCGATTTGATGCTTTTACCGTTTGACGAGTTTGATGTTATCCTCGGTATGGATTGGTTGACCGTACATGATGCAAGTGTAAATTGCAAAAGAAAAACCATCGATTTGAGGTGTGTAAATAACGAGATAATCCGAGTTGAGTCTACTGACTTGAATAGGTTGCCAGCTGTAATATCATCAATGTTGGCTCAGAAATATGTAAGAAAGGGGTGCGAAGCATACCTTGCGTATGTACTTGATGACAAAGAGTTAAAAAAGAAACCCAAATCTGTGCTGGTGGTTTGTGAATACCCGGATGTTTTTCCTGAAGAATTACCGAGTTTACCACCTGTTCGAGAGGTAGAGTTTGGTATTGAGCTTGTACCTGGGACTACGCCGATTTCGATAGCTCCGTATCGTATGGCACCAACCGAGTTAAAAGAGTTGAAAGCTCAGTTGCAAGAATTGACGGATAGAGGTTTCGCTCGACCAAGTTTCTCGCCTTGGGGTGCACCAGTATTGTTTGTGAAAAAGAAAGACGGAACCATGAGGTTGTGCATCGACTATCGTCAGCTGAATAGAGTGACAATAAAGAATAAATATCCGTTACCGCGTATTGACGATTTGTTTGATCAACTAAAGGGAGCCTCGGTGTTTTCAAAGATAGATTTGAGATCGGGTTATTACCAGTTGCGAATTCGAGATTCGGATATACCCAAAACTGCTTTCAGAACGAGATACGGTCACTACGAGTTCTTAGTGATGCTGTTTGGGCTCACTAATGCCCCTGCGGTATTTATGGATTTGATGAATCGGATCTTCAGACAGTATTTGGACCGGTTCGTAGTTGTGTTCATTAATGACATCTTGGTCTATTCAAGAGATGAGACTGAACATGCTGAGCACCTGAGATTAGTGTTGCGAATTTTACGGGATAAGCAGTTATATGCTAAGTTCAGTAAGTGTGAGTTCTGGTTAAGAGAGGTTAGCTTCTTGGGTCATGTGGTATCGCATCGGGTATTCGAGTTGATCCAAGCAAAATTTCAGCCATACTTAACTGGAAGCCTCCGAGAAATATTACTGAGGTTCGGAGCTTTTTGGGACTTGCCGGTTACTACCGACGGTTTGTAAAAGGTTTCTCGATGATAGCCACACCCATGACGAAGATACTTCAAAAAGATGTTAAGTTCGAATGGACGGAAAAATGTCAGAAAAGTTTTGATCAACTGAATACTTATTTGACTGAAGCTCCAATTTTAGTGCAGCCCGAATCAGGCAATGAGTTTGTCATCTATAGTGACGCCTCCCTACTTGGGTTAGGTTGCGTATTGATGCAAGAAGGTCGAGTTGTGGCCTATGCGTCGAGACAATTAAAGCCACATGAGAAAAATTATCCGACCCATGATCTCGAATTAGCTGCCATCGTATTCGCCTTGAAAATATGGCGACATTACTTATTTGGTGAGAAGTGCCATGTATTTTCGGATCACAAAAGTCTCAAATATTTGATGATTCAAAGAGACTTAAATCTGCGACAAAGACGTTGGCTCGAGTTGTTGAAAGATTATGAGCTTGTCATTGACTACCACCCGGGAAAGGCTAATGTGGTTACGGACGCCTTAAGCCGAAAATCACTGTTTGCTTTACGAGCGATGAATGTACACTTGTCTGTTCTACCTTACAACGTGTTAGTAGCTGAATTGAAGGCCAAACCATTATTGATTCATCAAATTCGTGAGGCTCAGAAAGTCAATGACGAATTGGTTGCAAAACGGGCTGAATGTGTTTCGAACATGGAATCAGAGTTTCAAATTGATGACGACGATTGTTTGAGGTTCAGAAGTCATTTGTGTGTTCCAAGGAATTCAGAACTTATTTCAATGATTCTGAACGAAGCTCATTGTAGCCGAATGTCAATTCACCCGGGGAGTACGAAAATGTACAACGACCTAAGACGTCAGTTTTGGTGGCATGGTATGAAACGATACATTTCCGATTTTGTCTCGAAATGCTTAGTATGTCAGAAGTGAAGGCGGAACATCAAGTGCCTACTGGTTTACTTCAACCAATCATGATACCTGAATGGAAATGGGATCGAGTCACGATGAATTTTGTACCTGGGTTGCCAGTGTCAGCAAGTAAGAAAGATGCGATTTGGGTCGTTGTTGATAGACTGACTAAGTCGGCTCACTTTACCCCCATACGCACGGACTTTTCATTGGATAAACTAGCTGAATTGTATGTCTCTCAGATTGTGAGATTACACGGGGTACCTACTTCTATTATGTCGGATAGAGATCCGAGATTCACCTCACGATTTTGGAAGAAATTGCAAGAAGCTTTGGGTACCAAGTTGCATTTTAGCACCGCTTTTCACCCCCAAACCGATGGTCAATCTGAGCGGATAATTCATATACTTGAGGATATGTTGAGATGTTGCATCCTCGAGTTCAGTGGTTCATGGGAACGGTATCTACCTTTGATTGAGTTCGCTTACAACAATAGTTTTCAGTCAAGCATTAAGATGGCGCCTTACGAGGCTTTGTACGGTCGAAAATGCCATACACCATTGTTTTGGACCGAGCTCGGTGAAAGTAAAATTTTCAGAGTTGATTTGATTAAAGATGTTGAACGGAAGGTAAAAGTAATCCGTGAAAGTCTGAAGGCAGCCACAGATCGCCAGAAGTCGTACGCGGACTTGAAACGAAAAGACATTGAGTATCAGGTGGGAGACAAAGTGTTTCTTAAGGTTTCACCTTGGAAAAAGATACTCAGATTTGGCCGTAAGGGCAAGTTGAGTCCGAGATTCATTGGGCCGTACGAAATCTCCGAACGAGTTGGTCCAGTTGCGTATAGATTGATTTTTCCCCCTGAACTTGAAAAGATTCACGACGTCTTTCATGTTTCGATGCTTCGACGTTATAGATCTGATCCGTCACACGTAATTAATCCATCAGAGGTTGAAATTCAAACCGACATGAGTTATGAAGAAGAGCCGATTCATATCCTAGCTCGTGAAGTGAAAGAGTTACGAAACAAGAAGGTTCCTTTAGTAAAAGTGTTATCGCTCAAACACGGGATAGAAGAGGCTACTTGGGAACCCGAGAACTCTATGAAAGAGCGATACCCAAACCTATTTACCGATAAGATTTTCGGGGACGAAAATTTCTTAAGTGGGGGAGAGTTGTGACAGCCCTAAAGTGACCCTAGTCGGAAAGCAGTTTCGGGACCGCTAAACCGAGTCACCAAATTATTTGAATATGATATTTATTGTCTAAAATATGTGATTATGAATGTGTGAAAGTCTTAAGCTTCAATTTAGTAAATTGCATGTGAATTTAGTCAATAGGACTTATGTGTGACACTTTTGAAATGTGATAGGTTAATCTATAAGGATCTATTAGTGCATGTAATCAAGGCGTGGACTTGTATGTCAATTTCCCCCATTTAATTACTAGTGGCCGGCCATGACAAAGGGTGATGGGCAAAACATGTCATAAAACATGTTGTGTTAATGGTTTATGTTAGAAATGATAAAATAATAATGGGAAGGTAAATGATGACAAAAAAAATGTGTGTGGTTGCCCCCTTTCTCCCCATTGCTTGACTAGACAAAGAAAAAAAAAAGAAAAAAAAATGTTCATCCTTGGCCGAAAATTCTAAGGAGGAAGGAAGAAGAAAGGTTGAAGAGGTTCGGCCATGCATGTAACTAGGCTAAGGTATGTTTGATGATGTTCCATGAGATGCATGCATGTTTTAGTTGTTAGCTTGAGTTCTACCTAGCCCATGGTCTAAATCTTGCTATGTGATGGAGATGACACTCGGCCATGGATGCATCATTCTTGCTTGGTGTTGATGTTGTGTTGGTGAGATATCAAGTTATTTTTGTGACCCAAGTTGAGATTTGGATTTTGGAATGAGTAAGGTTTTCGGCTATGGTAATTATAAGGGTGATGGATGTTGTTTCATGCTAAATCTAGATGAACAATGTTAGAGCTTATATCTCGATATTTATGAGTTTCTTTCTTGGTTTTACCTCAAACCCATGAAGTATTTTTAATTGGTGTTGTTAGAGGTTTCAGTCATGGATTATAAGCTTGTTAGTTTTGATGGTGAAATTTATGCCTTGTAAGGGTAAATGGTGTCTTGATGCATTCGGCCATGGTAGAAAGTAGATGTGAAATGGTAGTAAGGTGAAGTGCAAAATGTTAGTATTTGATTACTAGTGTATATATGCGTGTTAGCCGAGTTTTGAATTTGAAACAAAATGATATATAATCAATACAAGTAACCATACTTGTAGGAAGAATTAAGCATATAATCGGCCTCAACATAGACATGCATATTCGGCCATAGGAAGAAGATTGGTGTTGCATGTATTCGGTTAGAGGCAAGCATATTGATGCTTTTATCTTGGCTTAGACAATCGGCTAAAAGAGAGTGTGGGCTAAAATGTTGAGTTTGATTCATGATTTCCATATATATATGTGACTTTAATGCCTAATGTATACATGGGCTAAGTACCTTGAGGTTCTCTTTTGATGTTCAAATGAATTGTGTTAAATTGCTTAATGTGATTAAAAATGCGCATGACCATTGTGTATTTGAGCTAAAAGGTGGCCATATGACCTATCAAGCTCCTTGTCATATTCGGCCATAAGCTAGCATAATGAGACTTTAATAAGTTAAATTTGTTTGAATTAGCTCAAGAGCTTAGAGGACCACAGTTGGATAAGGGAAAGGAAAAAGTTATCGAATAGCCGCCGAAAACGTTCGGCCACATCCGAGGTAAGTTTTCGAGCAATGAGACTTAGTTTATGATTTGATTAAGTCATAATGTATGTGCATAGAGATCGTGTTATAAAGCAAACTAAACCATGCTGTTTGTATGTGGCTAGTGAGCCGAAATGGGAATGCTTAATACGTGACTTGTGTTTGAACTCTAATTAAGAAAATGAAATATAGATGTGTTATGATTTATTGATATGTGCATGAATATTCAGATGATAACCGGGCTATGTCCCGAAAGCATTTGTGCTAGTGGCTAATTCCGGGCTAAGTCCCGAAGGCATTCGTGCGAGCTACTATATCCGGGCTAAGTCCCGAAGGCATTCGTGCGAGCTACTTTATCCGGGCTAAGTCCCGAAGGCATTTGTGCGAGCTACTATATCCGGGCTAAGTCCCGAAGGCATTGGTGCGAGTTACTATATCCGGGCTATGTCCCGAAGGTATTCGAGCGAGTAGCTATATCCGGTTAAATCCCGAAGGTACTTGGCTTGGGAATGATCGACCTTGCTTTAATAGTTTCAATTAATACGCTCGTAAAATCCCAGCGATGAGGTATGTTTCGTATATGCATTGAATTAGTTGATCCCTTAAAAATAGTATTCGCTCAGTCGATAAATGAGCTACCGGCCTTCGACTAAGTTGATCTTTTGTGTATGAATATAAGGGTTGGTAATGTGAAGTAAGTATGATATTGAGAAATTGTGCATATGACATTATCCGTTTAGCCATATGAATGTTACACTTTAGTTGTGTCAAATTTTATGGCTCAAAACTTACTAAGCATTAAATGCTTACTCCGTTTCTTTGAATCTCTGTTTTATAGATTTTGGTTCGTCAGCTATCGGACTCGGGATTATTGAAGTCGAAGTCGCCCACACTATCAAAGCCCTCTTTTGGTACACTTTTGGTTGAACTTCGAAATGGCATGTATAGGACTACCCTTTTTGTTGTGGGTCATGTACCCTTTGGTTTTGTATAAATTTGGATAGCCATGCGAAAATGGCTTATATACACTTTGAGCATAGTATTATAATCGTTTTGTATGTTGTTCATTAAGTATGGAAATTTTTGGAAACGATTAGCCATTGGAATGGTTAATCATTGTAACACCCCGAACCCGAAACCGACACCGGAGTCGAACACGAGGTGTTAACTGGCTTTAGCCCCTTACAAAATTTATTTTCCAGACACTGCCCAATCTGTGTACTAGCCGCTTTAAAAATCATATCTTGAGTTTCGTAACTCAAAAATCAGTTTCGTAATTTTTCCCAGAAACTAAACTCATGTGCCCATCTATGTATTTTTTTCTAGAATTTTTGCTTGGGCCAATTAGTACAGTTTATTAGTCAAAGTCCCCCAAGTTGCAGCGGTCGACTACACTGACCTTTGTCAATTACGACTGGGATATCTCCCTGCACGGGGCTTCAATACTGTTGCCGTTTGTTTCTTTGAAAACTAGACTCAGAGAGGAATCTGCACATATTTGATACGACCCCTAATTATCTCTGGTTAATTTATAATGAATTTCCAAAGTCGGAGCAGGGAATCCAGAAACCGTTCTGGCCCTGTCCCACTAAAATCTGATTATCTCTTAATATACTGCCCATATGATCTTTTCGTTACTTCCTCATGAAAGCAGACTCATCGAGCTTCGATTACATAATTTATTCATCAATTAATTCCACTCCCACTATTTTTAGTGATTTTTCAATCTCATGACACTGCTGCTGCCAGCATCTGTTACGAAAGTAACTAGGTCCATTTCATGCCTACCCTTGATCCAATTCAATCGAACATTCGTGCCATTTTCGCATGGCTTAAAGTTTACATGCCATAATTCAAACACAACGTACTAGCTTATACATGCCAAAATGATCTTCTAAACACACTAAGAAGAAAGTACCAAAACTTGCTATCCGGTGTGATGACTTCAATGACGGCCCGACCCCGCAAAAATAGATGAGACCAAGCAACCTATAGTGGGTGACAAGGAAACATCGAGTGAGTTTATAACTCAGTAAGTCATAAGCAATGCACTACCATCTATCAACAACATTATCACAAGAGGAAACAAAATGGAACGAGACAATTTACTCCATCCATACCGAACCATACCATAGTTCCTCCAACTTATCAATTCAATTTCATATCAATTCATGCATTCACATTCTATATACTCATCAATAGGACATTGAAGCAATTTCATAAATCGATTTATTTTCGTTACAATCAAACGACTATACGACCTTTCACCCATCCTACGATAAAACTTATGTACGTGACTTCAAGTATATTTGTCACATAGGTTCGAACTTACCGAGCTCAACACCAAGTATAAGCATAGCACCTATTAGCCACGTGCTCAAGACACTTACCCGACCCGCTGTCCGCGATCGACTCAATAGTGTCGCACACATAGTGTCCATAATGATTCACGAATGTATATTGAGCCCGCACACTCAGTGCTATACAATCAAATCGCACACTTAGTGCTACATAGTTAGACTCGCACACTTAGTGCCGCATGGTCAATTCGCACACTTAGTGCATCATATTCATTTCGCACACTTAGTGCAACATAGTCGAATCGCACACTTAGTGCTGTACAATTTAATCCCGCGCACCTAGCGCCAATCTCATGGTCATAAATGGTTATCCCGCACGTTTAGTGCCGAGATCAACAACTCATTACATCTTACCTCTTTTCATTCATTCAACAATTTCATCATCACATACGTACATGCATATATATATGTATATTTATTCATTCCAATCAGCATCAATACATACACATTATGACCATTTGAAATAATACCCACTACATGCTTAATGACTTACTTTATGTTGGGTAAAATAATTCCGAGTGGGCTACTCGATGACCTTCGATTTCCCCTTGTTGGACGCCTCTCCTTTAGGTTCTTGAGCTTAAATAATACAAATAAGAGTATTCAATATTTAACTCAATAACATGAATTTATTTATCACATTCGGCAATCACACATCATTAAATTTTCAAACCAAGATGTCATTATATGACCACATATACACATATCCATATACTCAAGCTCAATAATTATAATGTAATATCATGTACCCACTTTAAGTATATTGCCGAATATACTTAATCATACATACACCTAACCAAAACAATTTCCTAAAATCTTCATATCATTTATACACTAGGCCGATTGCCCTCACCAAGTTCACCTATGTTCTTCAACAATTCCTTCATTGATCAAGCACATATTCGGCTAAGAAATGGCAATTTTAGCAACCTTCGATTTAGTACTTAACTTTTACCACATATCAAATAACTCATTTCCTTACTCATGTGACCACGTATATTCGGTCATGCATACACACATAAAATCAATTTGGAGACTCTATCAATCCCACATACATTCGGCACCTTCATCCACCATTCTACCAAGCATGTAACATTCAAACACAACCAAACTCACATTCGGCCCTAGCTCATAACAAGGTAGCCGATTCTTTTTATAGTTCAAACATTCCTCTATCATCATTCACCTAACTTTAACATGAAACCACAAAACTCACCATTTCTCATCCAACTAACATGAACAACAACCATTCCTTGAACACTTTCTCATGACCGATTGCTCATGTTATCAACAAGATTCAAGGTTTGAACATGGGCTATTTAAAACATGCATGCATCTCAAAGACAACATCAAACATACCTTAGTCTAGCAAACCACCATAGCCGATTTTCTCAAGCTCTTCCCCCTTCCTTTTTGCATTTTCGGCCAAGGATGATAAAAGATGAACAAATTTTTTTCTTTCTTCTTTAGAACATTCGGCCAAGGGGAAATGAAGAAAGATGGACACTTTTTTTTTTGTTTTTCCTTCTTACTTTCACGGCAAAAGGGGAGGAAAGAAACAATTACCACCCATCCTTTCCTTTTTCCATTTCTTTATTTCCCCATACTTCTTATTATATTTCATCCTACATACCTCACTAGGCCAACATGTTCCCAACATGTTTCCACCCATAGCATGGCCGGCCACTACATATTAGGGAGGGGGAATTTGACATGCAAGTCCCCTTTTTCTTCCACATGCACTAATAGGTCCTCATGCATTGACCTATCACATTTTAAAATTTTCTCATATAAGTCCTATTGACTAAATTCACATGCAATCGACCAAATCGAAGCTTGAAATTTTCACACATTCATTATTACATATTCTAGATAATAAACATCACATTCAAACCTTTCGGTGACTCGGTTTAGCGGTCCCGAAACCACTTCCCGACTAGGGTCAATTTCGGGCTGTCACAATCATGATCATATTTTGTGCTATATATGCTAAAAGGGCTAGTTGAATCATGGAAACTATGAAATAGGTAAAGTCTACCTTAAAGGCAGATACTGACAGCAGCAGTGATGTAAATTTGAAAATCACTAAAATTAGTAGGAATGGAATTAAATAGTGAATAAATTATGTAATCTAACCTTGATGAATCTATTTTCATATGGAAGAAACGAAACGATCATATGAGTCATATGTTAAGAGATATTTAAGTTTTCGTGAAACAGGGCCAGAACGGTTTCTGGATCCCCTGTTCCGACTTTGGAAATTCATTATAAATTAAACATAGATAATTAGAAGTCATGCCATATATGTATAGACTCCTTTTCGAGTCTAGTTTCTATGGAAACAAACGGCATCAGTATTGAAGCCCTGTACAGGGAGATATCCAAGTCGTAGTGCGTGCAGGTCAGAGTAGTTGAACCCTGAAACAGGGGAGACTTTAACTAATAAACTGTACTAATTGGCTCGACCAAAAATTCTAGAAAAAAAGATGTAGATGGATATATGAGTCTAGTTTCAGGAAAAATTTATGAAACTGGTTTTTGTGTTTTGAAACTCAATATATGATTTTTAAGGCAACAGTGATGCAGTAACCAGCTTGTCTGGAAATTTTTAAATGGACTGTGAAAATAAGTGAATTTAGTCTGTGAACCCCTAGTGTCCGACTCCGGTAACGATCTCGAGTACGGGGTGTTACAATTAAATTGGTATCAGAGCTACGGTTTAGTCGATTCTAGGACTACCGTAATACGTTTGGGTCTAGCTATACATGCCATTTTGTGATTATTTGATAGTGTGGTGATTTCTGACAATTGAAAATGTGTTTATTTATAGTAATGGATCCCGATCCCGACCGAGCGGTAGCTGATGATCTTGGGAGTGTAGCGCCTGCTCCCGCACAAGGGACAGCTCCGGCGGACTCTCAACCTATTGCTAGTAATCCGAATGATGAAGCTAGACAAGCTTTCTATAGCGTGATGAATGATTGGTTCAACTAATACATTCGAACTAATACGGCTGTCCCACAACCTCCATTCCCGACTAATGCCACCCCCGCACCTACAATACCTCTGGCAACTGACCACATAAGGTCAAATAAGCCCCCAGTTGACAGAATTCGAAAACACGGGGCTACTGAATTTAAGGCTACGGATAGTGATGATGCCGAGCAAGCTGAATTTTGGTTGGACAACACTATTCGAGTACTCGATGAGCTATCTTGCACACCCGATGAGTGCCTAAAGTGTACTATCTCCTTGCTACGTGATTCTGCCTACTATTGGTGGAATACGTTGACTTCTGTTGTGCCTAGAGAGCAAGTAACTTGGGAGTTTTTCCAAATCGAGTTTCGGAAAAAGTATATCAGTCAGAGATTTATGGATCAAAAACGGAAGGAATTTCTTGAACTTAAACAAGGTTCCATGTCGGTTACCGACTATGAACGAAAGTTTGTAAGGCTTAGCCGGTACGCACGAGAATGCATTTCCTCAGAAGCCGTAATGTGTAAACGTTTCGAGGATGGATTGAATGATGATATAAAGTTGTATGTTAGCATATTGGAAATCCGAGAATTTGTGGTACTTGTCGAGCAAGCTTGCAAAGCCGAGGAGCTCAGTATGGAGAAAAGAAAAGCTGATATGGGAGCAAAGGAGTTTCGTAAGAGGTCTTCGGGGAGGCCCTTTCAACAGTCATCGAAGAAATTTAGAGATGATTTGGGCCGATCTAGAGACACATTGGGTTTTTCTAGACGAGACCGTGATCAACCCCCTGTGAGTGCACGAGTCACTTCGGTCACCAGTGTTGGAAATGATCGTCGACACAGAACGGAGTGTCGGTATTGCAGTAAATGGCACTCGGGGAGTTGTAGATTCCATGACCGCTCCTGTTACAAGTGCGGATCAGTTGACCACTTTATTAAAGATTGCTTGAGGTTGTCTGAACAAAATGTAAATCAGAGTGGGAAACCGGGTGCTACCACTGCTCGAGGTAGACCATCTAGAAATACGGGCAATGCTAGTGGTGGTCAGAGAGGATCTAGAGATGCTACGACCAGATCTGAGGCTCGTGCTCCTGCTAGGGCTTATGCTATACACGCACGCGAGGATGCTTCCTCGCCAGATGTTATTACCGGTACTTTTACTCTCTTTGATACTAATGTGATTGCTTTGATTGACCCTGGTTCTACTCATTCTTATATATGTGAAACCTTAGCATCCAGTAAGACTCTACCTGTTGAGTCTACTGAGTTTGTAATTCGGGTGTCAAATCCTTTGGGTCGTTACGTGCTTGTCGACAAAGTGTGCAAGAAATGTCCCCTAGTAATCCGAGGTTCCTGTTTTCCGGCCGATTTGATGCTTTTACCGTTTGACGAGTTTGATGTTTACTCAGTATGGATTGGTTGACCGTACATGATGCAAGTGGTTACTAAGCATATGAATGTTACACTTTAGTTGTGTCAAATTTTATGGCTCAAAACTTACTAAGCATTAAATGCTTACTCCATTTCTTTGAATCTTTGTTTTATAGATTTTGGTTCGTCAGCTATCGGACTCGGGATTATTGAAGTCGAAGTCGCCCACACTATCAAAGCCCTCTTTTGGTACACTTTTGGTTGAACTTTGAAATGGCATGTATAGGACTACCCTTTTTGTTGTGGGTCATGTACCCTTTGGTTTTGTATAAATTTGGATAGCCATGCGAAAATGGCTTATATACACTTTGAGCGTAGTATTATAATCGTTTTGTATGTTGTTCATTAAGAGGTATGGAAATTTTTGGAAACGATTAGCCATTGGAATGGTTAATCATGATCATATTTTGTGCTATATATGCTAACAGGGCTAGTTGAATCATGGAAACTATGAAATAGGTAAAGTCTACCTTAAAGGCAGATGCTGACAGCAGCAGTGATATAAATTTGAAAATCACTAAAATTAGTAGGAATGGAATTAAATAGTGAATAAATTATGTAATCGAACCTTGATGAATCTATTTTCATATGGAAGAAACAAAACGATCATATGAGTCATATGTTAAGAGATATTTAAGTTTTCGTGAAACAGGGCCAGAACAGTTTCTGGATTCCCTATTCCGACTTTGGAAATTCATTATAAATTAACGAGAGATAATTAGAAGTCATTCCATATATTTATAGACTCCTTTTCGAGTCTAGTTTCTATAGAAACAAACGGCATCAGTATTGAAGCCCTGTACAGGGAGATATCCAAGTCGTAGTGCGTGAAGGTCAGAGTAGTCGAACCCTCAAACAGGGGAGACTTTAACTAATAAACTGTACTAATTGGCTCGACCAAAATTTCTAGAAAACAATTTGTAGATGGATATATGAGTCTAGTTTCAGGAAGAATTTACGAAACTGGTTTTCGAGTTTTGAAACTCAAGATATGATTTTTAAGGCGACAGTGATGCAGTAACCAGCTTGTCTGGAAATTTTTAAATGGACTGTGAAAATAAGTGAATTTAGTCTGTGAACCCCTCGTGTCCGACTCCGGTAACGATCTCGAGTACGGGGTGTTACAATTAAATTGGTATCAGAGCTACGGTTTAGTCGATTCTAGGACTACCGTAATACGTTTGGGTCTAGCTATACATGCCATTTTGTGATTATTTGATAGTGTGGTGATTTCTGACAATTGAAAATGTGTTTATTTATAGTAATGGATCCCGATCCCGACCGAGCGGTAGCTGATGATCTTGGGAGTGTAGCGCCTGCTCCCGCACAAGGGACAGCTCCGGCGGACTCTCAACCTATTGCTAGTAATCCGAATGATGAAGCTAGACAAGCTTTCTATAGCGTGATGAATGATTTGTTCAACTAATACATTCGAACTAATACGGCTGTCCCACAACCTCCATTCCCGACTAATGCCACCCCTGCACCTACAATACCTCTGGCAACTGACCACATAAGGTCAAATAAGCCCCCAGTTGACAGAATTCGAAAACACGGGGCTACTGAATTTAAGGCTACGGATAGTGATGATGCTGAGCAAGCTGAATTTTGGTTGGACAACACTATTCGAGTACTCGATGAGCTATCTTGCACACCCGATGAGTGCCTAAAGTGTACTATCTCCTTGCTACGTGATTTTGCCTACTATTGGTGGAATACGTTGACTTCTGTTGTGCCTAGAGAGCAAGTAACTTGGGAGTTTTTCCAAATCGAGTTTCGGAAAAAGTATATCAGTCAGAGATTTATGGATCAAAAACGGAAGGAATTTCTTGAACTTAAACAAGGTTCCATGTCGGTTACCGACTATGAACGAAAGTTTGTAAGGCTTAGCCGGTACGCACGAGAATGCATTTCCTCAGAAGCCGTAATGTGTAAACGTTTCAAGGATGGATTGAATGATGATATAAAGTTGTATGTTAGCATATTGGAAATCCGAGAATTTGTGGTACTTGTCGAGCAAGCTTGCAAAGCCGAGGAGCTCAGTATGGAGAAAAGAAAAGCTGATATGGGAGCAAAGGAGTTTCGTAAGAGGTCTTCGGGGAGGCCCTTTCAACAGTCATCGAAGAAATTTAGAGATGATTTGGGCCGATCTAGAGACACATTGGGTTTTTCTAGACGAGACCGTGATCGACCCCCTGTGAGTGCACGAGTCACTTCGGTCACCATTGTTGGAAATGATCGTCGACACAGAACGGAGTGTCGGTATTGCAGTAAATGGCACTCGGGGAGTTGTAGATTCCATGACCGCTCCTGTTACAAGTGCGGATCAGTTGACCACTTTATTAAAGATTGCTTGAGGTTGTCTGAACAAAATGTAAATCAGAGTGGGAAACCGGGTGCTACCACTGCTCGAGGTAGACCATCTAGAAATACGAGCAATGCTAGTGGTGGTCAGAGAGGATCTAGAGATGCTACGACCAGATCTGAGGCTCGTGCTCCTGCTAGGGCTTATGCTATACACGCACGCGAGGATGCTTCCTCGCCAGATGTTATTACCGGTACTTTTACTCTCTTTGATACTAATGTGATTGCTTTGATTGACCCTGGTTCTACTTATTCTTATATATGTGAAACCTTAGCATCCAGTAAGACTCTACCTGTTGAGTCTACTGAGTTTGTAATTCGGGTGTCAAATCCTTTGGGTCGTTACGTGCTTGTCGACAAAGTGTGCAAGAAATGTCCCCTAGTAATCCGAGGTTCCTGTTTTCCGGCCGATTTGATGCTTTTACCGTTTGACGAGTTTGATGTTTCCTCAGTATGGATTGGTTGACCGTACATGATGCAAGTGGTTACTAAGCATATGAATGTTACACTTTAGTTGTGTCAAATTTTATGGCTCAAAACTTACTAAGCATTAAATGCTTACTCCATTTCTTTGAATCTTTGTTTTATAGATTTTGGTTCGTCAGCTATCGGACTCGGGATTATTGAAGTCGAAGTCGCCCACACTATCAAAGCCCTCTTTTGGTACACTTTTGGTTGAACTTTGAAATGGCATGTATAGGACTACCCTTTTTGTTGTGGGTCATGTACCCTTTGGTTTTGTATAAATTTGGATAGCCATGCGAAAATGGCTTATATACACTTTGAGCGTAGTATTATAATCGTTTTGTATGTTGTTCATTAAGAGGTATGGAAATTTTTGGAAACGATTAGCCATTGGAATGGTTAATCATGATCATATTTTGTGCTATATATGCTAACAGGGCTAGTTGAATCATGGAAACTATGAAATAGGTAAAGTCTACCTTAAAGGCAGATGCTGACAGCAGCAGTGATATAAATTTGAAAATCCCTAAAATTAGTAGGAATGGAATTAAATAGTGAATAAATTATGTAATCGAACCTTGATGAATCTATTTTCATATGGAAGAAACAAAACGATCATATGAGTCATATGTTAAGAGATATTTAAGTTTTCGTGAAACAGGGCCAGAACAGTTTCTGGATTCCCTATTCCAACTTTGGAAATTCATTATAAATTAACCAGAGATAATTAGAAGTCATTCCATATATTTATAGACTCCTTTTCGAGTCTAGTTTCTATAGAAACAAACGGCATCAGTATTGAAGCCCTGTACAGGGAGATATCCAAGTCGTAGTGCGTGAAGGTCAGAGTAGTCGAACCCTCAAACAGGGGAGACTTTAACTAATAAACTGTACTAATTGGCTCAACCAAAATTTCTAGAAAACAATTTGTAGATGGATATATGAGTCTAGTTTCAGGAAGAATTTACGAAACTGGTTTTCGAGTTTTGAAACTCAAGATATGATTTTTAAGGCGACAGTGATGCAGTAACCAGCTTGTCTAGAAATTTTTAAATGGACTGTGAAAATAAGTGAATTTAGTCTGTGAACCCCTCGTGTCCGACTACGGTAACGGTCTCGGGTACGGGGTGTTACACATGCAGGATCCCATTTCACATGAGAAATAACTTATTCATCGGAATTCAGTATTCGAACGGAATATAACTCTTTTCACTCAATTTCTAGATTATGGACATTTTCATACAATTCAATATTTGTATATTGCACATTCAATACAACACATCAATAGAATTAACACATATATATATATATGTCGAAACCATTTTTTTTTTGTTTGAAAAAAGAGGCTGACTTTTTATTTTGAAAATGAAAATGGGGGAGTCGCCACCAATCTTTTTTTTTTGTTTAGGTGTGATTGGATCACCTCATAATTTGATTGTTTTAATAAAATGTTTTGTTTTACTAAAAGAGTGATTTTGGTCTACGAAATTCGAGAAAAACGGGTTCGGGAGTCGATTACGTACGAGGAAGGAATAGCACCGCCGTAACGCCCAAAATTGGTACCTAATTGATTAATTAATGTATTAATGTCGAAAGTTGTAAATTCGTAAAGAATTTAAAAATACGATCCTCCTTTTTATTAGTGTTAATTTTATAAAAAAAATGTAATATCTTGATTTTGGGCCTAGTCAGAATAGTGGTTTCGTGACCACAAAATTTGAGATAGAAATAATTATTTTATGATTATTTTAAGGTCTATGATATGATTGCATGATTGTATGAAAATTTCGTGAAGAAATTTTATGCATAAAGTGCTTAAATTGAAATTAGGGACTAAATCGAATAAATTACAAAACTTGCATTCTAGAAGTTTTTAGTATGAAATTGTTTTGAAATATTAATTAAGAGGTCTTAAATAGAAATTTTACCAATTTCTAAGTCTATGGACAAAAATTGGACATGGATGGAATTTTTGGAAAGTTTAGTAGTAAGGGCATTTTGGTCATTTAGGGGTAAAATGAATTAAAATACAAAAATTAAAAGCCAATTTTGCTCATCTTCAACCCCATGGCCGAATATAGCAAGGAGAAACCATGGCTAGGGTTTTTCAAGCTTCCAAGCTCGATTGTAAGTCCGTTCTAGCCTCATTTTTAATGATTTTTACGTTTTTAGAGTCCTGGTAGCTCGATTAAGCTTATGCTAGCAATAATTTAACCTAGGATTTATATTTGGAAAAATACCCATAGGTGAAATTTGTGTATTTTGGTGTTTTATGATAGAATATGAGGTTTTAAATTATGTTAGACAACTTGTGCTACTCGGTTTTAAGTGAAAACGAGCCAAAGGGCTTAATCGGTAAAAATACCTAATAGTCATAAGTACATGTTAGAGTGAGAATTTGATGTTGCCATAGAAGGGAAAAATGATAAGCATGTCATAAAACATAAGAAAATAGGCTGAAGTTTAATTTACGAGCTTTGGGGCAAAAGTGTAAATATGCAAAAGTTTAGGGCAAAATTGTAATTTTTCCAAAATATGATTTTGGGTCAATTTGAATCATGTGAGTCCTAATTAGACTATATTTTAAATGATAGAGCAAGGAAAACTAAAATTCGGGCTAAAATAGGGAAAATACCAAGTTTTGGACGAAATGGTAAAAGTAGCCATTTTCGCATACGAGGTAAGTTCATGTGTAAATAATGTAGCATAATTGTTATTTTTAAGTTATTGATGTTAATTATATGATATGCTGATTTTTTTTATCGTGAAATATTATGCTTTGTGGTTAATGTTGAGTAATATGCAAATTATGTTTACTACTTGATAAATATGAATTGCTACCGAGTATCGGTTCTGATATTCCATGGAAGACGGCAATGTGAGATCGAGGAAAAAAGCTCGTTTGAACCTTAGGAATAGATTAGGATACAAGTGACATGTCACTAGGATGGTTGAGCATCCGAACTCGTTGAGTTGAGTCCGAGTTCACTTATGGATGCGAATGTCCGAACTCGTTGAGTTGAGTTCGAGTTCGTGAGATGTAACTAGGCATCCGAACTCGTTGAGTTGAGTCCGAGTTCACTCATGGATGCGAATGCCCGAGCTCGTAGAGTTGAGTCCGAGTTCGCTTATGGGCGGGTTACATAGTAGCTTGGCTACATATGTGGCACTTATGTGCAAACTTTCCATGTATCCGAATTATATTCCGATGTGTTCAATGGGTAAAGTTCTACTCAAATGGAGGAGTACTCAAGATGAAAGGGACGTATTGGTAAGTGTTGTGAAATGGATACTTTGAACAGGTATGTACTTAACCCTCGGGTTGAAAACTTGATATAACAACAATATGGTAAGATGATAAATGAAAATGTGATATGAATGTCTTGGTGATGATTATGCAAATGATGTTTTATGTTTGCTTATATGGTTATGTTACTTGCTATTTGCATGTGAACTTATTAAGCATTTATGCTTACTCCCTCCTTTTCATTCCTTGTAGTGTTGACAAGCCAGCTCGGAAATCGGGAACGGTCGGAGGCATGCTCACACTATATCTGTATACCATCTTGGCATAATGGCTTGCATATTTTGAGTATGGCATGTATAGCATTATAATCATTTTGTATATATGGTCTTATGATATTGTTATTGAGTGGTATGGAAATGCTTGGTAATGATTAGCCATTGGAATGGCTAATCATGATTATATTTGGTGTTATGTATGCTAAATTACTAGCTAATCCATGGAAAACATGAAATAGGTAAAATTTACCATAAAATAGATTCAGACAGCAGCAGTGACGTGAGTTTGAAAAATAATTAAAAATAGTAGAGATACAATTATATGGTGAATAAAATATGGAATTGAAGAATTATGAGTCTATTTTCATATGGATGGAACAAAATAGGTATATGAATTATATTTTATGAGATGTTTAAATTTTTGTGAAACAGGGCCAGAGCGATTTCTGGATCCCCTGTTCTGACTTTGGAAATTCACCATAAGTTTTACAAAGATAATTAGAAGTCATGCTTTATATGTAAAGATTCCTTATTAAGTCTAGTTTTATTAGAGACAAACGGTATAGTCATTGAAGCTCTGTAAAGGGAGATATCTGATTCGTAATACACAGAGGTCAGAGTAGTCGAACCCTGAAACAGGGGAGACTTTAACTAATAAACTGTACTAATTGGCCTGACCAAAAATTCTAGGAAAATTTAGTAAATAGATATATGAGTCTAGTTTCAGGGAAAATTTACAGAATTGGATTTTGAGTTTCGTAACTCGAGATATAAATTTTCAAGCGACTGTGACGCAGATTGTTAGCTTGACTGAAAATTTTAAAAATAAATTGTTTGAGCTGTTTAAGTAATGAATTAAGTCTGTTAACACCTCGTGTTCGACTCCGGCGACGGTCTCGGGTACGGGGCGTTATAAAAAATGTTTGGATAAATCAAAAAGGATGCTAAAGACCTTCTTATCCCGAAGTAATAAAATGACACATCCAGTACATTAGGACATGACATTTTAAACCCTCGAGAATAAGCTTCTATTTTGATTTTCAAAACTCATGCATTTTATTTTAAAAGGATATTCGGTCATTTGGGTCAAATGAGAAAAAATCAAAACCCAGTACATTAGGGCACGATCTCTCGAATTTCCAAACGTGGAATATTACTCCCCTTTTTTACATAAAATATAAATTTTAAAATTTAAAAGGATATTTGGCTATTTAGATTCAACGAGAAAAATCGAAACCCCGTAAGTTAAGGTACAATTTTCTCAAGTCTCTAAATTTGAAATATTGCCTTATTTTGAAAAACTTTCATTTTTAGAATAATGTCAAGTGTTTTACTTAAACGAAATGTATTTTTTTTTAAAACAATGATATGCGAATAAAATTATCGCGTGAATGAGAACGAATATAGTAATAAGAACGATTTATGAGAATTGCATGGTGTACACTAATTAAATAATCAAAGATGAATGAGATAAATAATAACAACAATAATGATACCAAAGTATGCACATAAAAGGACTACCAACTTAAAGAATAAAGGCAAAGAAATAAATAAAATAAATACATAAATAATGTAAGAGAAAATAATTTATAAAAATATTGAAAATGAAAAACCAAATTAAAATATAAATAAAATCAATGATACAATTCGTAATTAAATAAATAAATGAAATAATAAGAATAATAATAAAATACAAGTAAAAAAATAAGTAATTTAATTTTTACAATAATGAAAAAATAAATAAGTAAGAACTGATAAAAATTTAATTAAAAATTGAAATTTAGCAAATAAACAAATAAATGAAGCGATATTAAATATAATAGTTAAAACCATAATAATAATAATGATATTAATAATAATAATATAAAAAAATAAAGTAAAAAAATAATGATATTAATACATAAATAGAAATAGAAATATAATTCGTAGAAATATAATAATAATAGAAATATAAGTAGATAAATAAAGATTAAATAAATGATAATAGTATTTCAATAAGAAAATATATGGAAATATAATAATAATAGTAATAATATGTTTTGAAAATAAAATAATGAAAATAACAAAAAAAGGACTAAATTGAAACTTGAAGCCGGAATTTGTGGCAAAAATAAAAAAATAAGAGAGAAAATGACTAAATAGCATATGCGAACAACAAGGAAGGACTAAAAGGGAAAATTTCCCTTTCCTTCCAAAACGCACAATTTAAGGGAGGGCCAAACTGAAATGCGTGCCAAAACGACACCGTTCCAGTGTCCAATCTTCACAAGGTCTGAGGACCAAATTGTAATCGAAATAAAATCGTGGGGAAAAAATTTTAAAAATAAAAAAATTGCATTGCAAAATAATAAAAAAGCTGAAGGACCAAACTAGCAAATTTCCCCTGTGACAGCCCAAAATTGACCCTAGTCGGGAAGTGGTTTCGGGACCGCTAAACCGAGTCACAATAATAATTAGATGTTATATCCTATGTTTATTTCATGTGAAAGTGCATGTGTGAAAATTTCATGCTTTGATTTTGCCAATTGTGAGTGAAATTTTGAAATGTGACTCATGTGAAAATTTTTGCAAATGCTATAGGCTAATTTGTAGTGGCCAAATAACTTATAGTATGAAATAGGTGGATTTGCATGTCAAATTTCCCACCTTAAAACAAGGTGGCCGGCCATGATGGGCATGATGAGCAATTGTGCAATTTTTTTTATGGAAATTATGGCATAAGTATGGCACAAATAAAATATGTTAATTTGTGTCATAAAATGTTGGGATAAAACAAATAAAATAAGGGGCATGGGCATAAAATAATGAAAAGGAGTATGGTGAATACAAAAAAAAAATGTGTGTGTAGTTGTTTGTCCCCCCCATTGCCGTGAGCTAAAGAAAAGAAAGGAGAGAATTTTTGTTCATCCTTTTCTCATCTTCATACTTGCCGAAACTAGAAAGAAAAACAAAGAAAAAAAAATTTCTCATCCTTTGGTTCATCCTTGGCCAATAATTTTAAGGAGGAAGGAAGAAGAAAGGTGAAGAGGTTCGGCCATGCATGTAGCTAGGCTAAGGTATGTTTGATGATGTTCCATGAGATGCATGCATGTTTTAGTTGTTAGCTTGAGTTCTACCTAGCCCATGGTCTAAATCTTGCTATGTGATGGAAATGACATTTGACCATGGATGCATCATTCTTGGTTGATGTTTGATGTGGTGGTGATGAGGCAAGAGGATGAGTTAAAATTCGGCCTAGGTGGAGGTTGTGTTAATGCCATTGCATGCTAAATATGAAGTTTGTTAATGATGCATGTGATGATGACTTGATGATTCTTGAACCTCCTTTTTAGCATTTTTGTGTGAGCACATATGTGCATTGGTTGCTAAATGGAGAAGAATCGGCTAGCAAGTTGTGTGCTAAGGCCGAATGTAACTTTGCATGTTAATGAGCAATGCATGTGTTAAATTGATGGAAAGGGGGAGGATGCTTTACTAGTGTGTATATGTGTGTATTAAGTGTTGAAATCGACCCCAAAAATAGACATGCATATTCGGCCAAGGGGGAAAATTAGCTAATATGTTGTGTTGATGCATGATTTCACATGTATGTGACTTTAATGTCTAATGTATAAATATGGGCTAAGTGCCTTGTGTTCATCTTTTCGATGCCTAAATGATGAAATCAATTTATTTGTTTAATTAAGCTCAAGAGCAAAGGGGAAATAGATCCGATAAAGGGAAGGAAAAAGTGGTCGAATAGTTAGCGGAATCGTTCGACAACACCCGAGGTAAGTTCTTGAGTAAGAGAGCTTAAATTACGATGTGATTAAATCATGTTTTAAGCAAATGAAAATCATGCTCTATGTGTGGCTATTGAGCCGAATGTGCAAGGATGATATGTGCCTTGTGTTTGAGTTTTGCAAATGAAAATGAAATACGAATGTGCCATGAATTATTGTTAGATGTGCATGATTAATTGAATGCTGTCCGGGCTAAGTCCCGAAGGCTTTGTGCTAAGTGACTATATCCGGACTAAGATCCGAAGGCATTTGTGCGAGTTATTAATTCCGGGTTAAGTCCCGAAGGCCTTTGTGCGAGATACTAATTCCGGGTTAAGTCCCGAAGGCATTCGTGCGAGTTTTAAAATCCGGGTTAAGTCCCGAAGGCATTGTATGAGTTACTATAACTGGGCTATGTCCCGAAGGCACTTGAACGAGGAGCTATATCCGGTTAAATTCCGAAGGTACGTGATTTTGGTAATGAATGAGCTTGCTGTAAAATTTCAGCTAATACTCGAAAAACATCCCAATATTGGGATATGTTACGTATGTGTTGAATTTAATCGAGCCCTTACAAATAAATATTCGCTCAGTTGATGAACGAGCTACCGGCCTCCGACTAAGTTGGTCTTTTGTGTATGTACATAAGGGTTAACGTTGTGAAGTAAGTTTGATATCGGAAAATTGTGTATTATGAAATATTCCGTTTAGCTAAATGTGTGCTATTCTTTCGTTATGCTGGAATTCCTTGCTCAAAACTTACTAAGCATAAATTGCTTACTTCGTTCCATTGCTCCTCTGTTTTTTTAGATTTTTGGTTCTCCAGCTATCGGACTCGGGATCTTGAAGTCGAAGTCGCCCACACTATCAAAGGCTCTTTTGGGTACTCTTTTGGTTGAATTTTGATATGGCATGTTTAGGACGACCCATTGTTGTTTTTCGAGTACTTTATGTGATGTATAAGTTTTGGATAGCCATGTGAAAATGGCTTATATGTGTTTAAGTATAATGTTATAATCATTTAGTGAGGATATGCTTGACAAGGATTGGCCACGGGGATGGTTAATCACTTTCATAAATTGTGCTATGTATGCAAAAAGGGCTAGTTGAACCATGAAATAGGTAAAGCCTACCCTAAAGGTAGATGCTGACAACATCAGTGACGTAGATTTGGAAAATCACTAAAAATAGTAGGAATGTAATTAAATAGTGAATAAATTATGTAAACAAACCTTGAAGAATCTACTTTCATAGGAAAGTAACGAAACAATCATACGGACAGTATGTTAAGAGATATTAAGGTTCTCGTGAGACAGGGTCAGAACAGGTTCTGGGTTCCTTGTTCCGACTTTGGAAATTGATTATAAATTAACCAGAGATAATTAGGAGTCATACCATATATGTATAGATTCCTCTCTGAGTCTAGTTTCTATAGAAACAAACAGAATCAGTATTGGAGCCCTGTACAAGGAGATATCCAAGTCGTAATGCGCAAAGGTCAGGGTAGTCGATTCCTGTAACATGGGAGACTTTAACTAATAAACTGTATTAATTGGCCTGATCAAAAATTCTAGAAAAAAATATGTAGATGGGCATATGAGTCTAGTTTCAGGGAAAAATCACGAAACTGATTTTCGAGAGCTGAAGCTCAAGATATGATTTTTAAAGCGACTAGTACACAGATTGGGCAGTGTCTGGAAATTTTTCAAAGTTTGTTAACACCTCGTGTTCGACTCCGGTGTCGGACTCGGGTTCGGGGTGTTACATCCCCTCCGTGTGAAAACATGCGGATCCTATGGGATACTTGGGTCGAAGTTCGGGTCATAGCCAAACAGCGTCGTTTTGGCATATGGGATCAGGGCCCAAAACAGCATCGTTTTTAAACATTTATAAAAGCTAATTTTTTTAAAAAAAATTATTTTACACTACTTCTAAAAAAAAGTTTGAGAGCTCCCCTCTACTCTCTCTCTCTCTCTTTGAACTCTGACCAGGGGTCTGGCCATCAGCTATCGCATCAGCCGTCGGTCACCGGCGATGGCGCCACCATCCGCGGTGGCCGAAAAAAGCCAAAACCCCCACTCCTGTCCTTTCGACCCCGCTAAGCCTAGATCCGGGCCCCAAAAACCCCAAAAATCAACAAAACGCCAAATAAACTCAAGAAACCCCTCGATTTTCGGCCACCGATCCTCTGCAGTGGCTTCCTCAGCCATTCTCGGCATCAGAACATTGAGTTTTGTTCTCTAAAAACTTTTCCTTTTTATTGTTTTTTATTTGTTGAAAAACAAAAGAGAAAACAAAAAGAAAACAAAAAATAAAAACAATCACCTTCGAAATTTCAACTGGTATTCGTAATTTTTTTTGTATTTGATCTTTTCTCTGTATATGCGTGTTTGTATCATGTAAAAAAAGGAGAGTCTTTACAATACTTTGGTTGCTATTTTATAACCAAAAAGAAAAGGAGAAAATACAATATTGTTTGTTTTTCTTTGCTTTGTTGTTGTTTGTCCTTTCTTTTTGCAAGTACAGAGGCATCTGCTGGCACTTGGTGGCATACAGAGGCTGTGTGCTGGAGGCTACTGAAGACTGCTGCGGCACCAAGCAGAAACCCTAGGGTTTCTATGGATGTTTTTGGTTTTGGGCCTTTAGGGCTTTGGGGTTTGGGCTAGGTTTGTAATAGTTTTGGTTTAGTCTTGGGCCATTGTAATTTGGGTTGTGTTGTAAATGGACTTGGACTTAATTATTTATTTTTGATTTATTATTATTGTTTTTTTTGTTTATAACGGGCCGGGAAAATTGGGCCTGTTACAATATATATATAACCGGTTAAGTTACACGAACTTAACTGAATGATGTCTCGGGTTTGGATTCTAACTATTCCAAAACCTTTTATTTTCCACGATCTACTTCCGGAATTGGTCTTTCCAAGTCTATATAAACAAATTAAATTATTAATTCATCATATTCTTCAATTTCAGCCCGAAAACTTACTCTATGTAAAAATTACCTTTTTACCCCTAATTTTGTACATTTTTACATTTTAGTCCCTAGGCTCGTATAATGAAATACATGCATTCCCTTGTTTTCCCAAGCCTAGCCGAATTATATTCTAGCTGATAACAGCCCACATTTTCCTTTATTTCTCCTTTCTACTACTCACTTTTACATCTTTTGTAACTTGGTCATTTTTAGGTGTTTTCATGGAAAACCACTTAACAAAAGATGTTTATCATACATCAAACTTTCATATTCCTCCATTAAACGCCAAAATACAAACATGTCACACATGGGTAAGTTTTTGAACATGAACCCTAACTTAAAATAATGGTAAAAATGGATAGATCATGCTTCAAGGATCTCAAAAATATAAAGAAATCAAAAACGGGGCTAGGGAACACTTACAATCAAGCTTGAAATGTTGAAAACCCTAGCTATGGAACCCCTTGAATTTTTGGCACACTATGAAGAAGATGGACAACATTTTTTCTTGATTTTTCCCTTTTTATTCTTTAATTAACCAAATAACCAAAATGCCCTTAAGACCTTTCTTTAAAATTTTACCCATGCATGCCCATTTTTGTCCAAATTTTTAGAACTTGGTCAAATTACTATTTGAGAACCTCTAATTTATAATCCAACTTAACTTCATGCTAAAAGCTTCTAAAACTCAATTTTTACAACTTATTCAATTTAGTCTCTAAAACTAATTTAGGCATCTTAGGCATAGAATTTCTCCATGAAATCTTTACACAAGCATGTATCCTCATACTAGGCCTCATAACAATCATGAAATAATTATTTCTATTTCAGAGATGTGGTCTCGAAACCACTGTTTTGACTAGGCCCTAAGTCATGATGTTACATAACTCTTTGCTCAAGTAATATATGTATCCACAAGATCCTGAACACAATTGTTTCTACTAGAAAAAAAAACATAGGAATTGCGATTCTTCCATAACATTCAACCAAAAATGGAAAAGAAACAGTGGCCATTCAAAATCCTCCTCCCTCCACTTCATGGAATTCCTTAAATTCCATAATACCCAACTGTTATGCGTTAAGGAGAAAAACTTTCTTCGAACAAATATTGGTAGCACAAAGAGCCAAACAACTTTAGAAAAAGACCAATCTTGGATAGCATAAAGATTCAACTTCAAGACGCTTCCACATCTAGGACAGTAACTCCCACTAGTCATATGTCTCCTTATACGTTCTCCATTTGTCAAAAGCTTATCTTCCCAAAATATCCAAAGAAATGATTAGACTCATTGGGGTGCTTTTGGTTTCCAAATCAACTACCAACAATTGGAAGATCCACCAGCATCCATTTGGGATAAATTCATGTAGGTCTCTACAGTGGAAAACATATATTTATTCATCCATTTCCAAGCTATCCTATTGTTACCCACATCAACCAATGGAGGTACCATTGAGGCAATGAGGGCAACAACATTAGCAAAAAGAAAACTGTGTAACCAATTCCAGCCCTAGTTGCCACTAGCCGTCACCACATTACATACACATAGAGTATCATCAGGATGTCCAACTCCTTGAAAGAAATCTCTTAGTTTTCCAGCTTGATGGAGCCAAACATCATTCTGAAAGTTTATCAAGCAATCATCTCCTAATGGCCAATACACATTTTTTATCACATCCGGCCACACTTTCGCCAAAGACCTTCATATGTAAGAGCAGTTTCTTCTAGTAATGGTAATTAGCATACCCTATGGAGTTTACATTTGCTTCTAACTAATTGTACCCACAAGGCATCAGTGATGGATAAAATCTGGAAGCCCAACTTCATCAAGAAAATCTTGTTTTGAACAACCAAGCTTCGAATCCCTAGCCCTCCGTAATCTATCGGTCTGCAATAGTCACTCCAAGGGACAAGTGCTGATCTCCTTGACTCCAAAGTCAAACCCCAAATGAAATGATGGGCAACTTTTTCAATCTCATTACAATAGAAACTGGATTGCGAACTATCTCATAAAATAGTTTGGGATAGCAAGCAAAACAAATTTGGCCAAGGATATTCTACCTGCTAACGACAACTTTCTAGCCTTTCAACCATTCAACTTCTTATGAACCAATGAATTCATTGTGACTCTTTTGTGTAATAGAGGAATACCAAGATAACACCAAAATCCTCAATTTGCAACATACCAATATCATTGCAAATCATAAGGGCTAAATCAGCAGGAGTGTTAGGAGAGAAGTGTTGGGAAATGTGTCCATATTGTAGTAGATATGGAACTATTTTCTATTTATTTGAAAGATGAATAAATAAATAAAGTTAATTTCATATTTCACTATTATGTATTTTATATTTTACATGCGTAGCGAAATTGTGACAAGCAAATATTTGCTCATTGATTGTCTAAAGTTTAAACTGAAGATAAGTGGCATTGTAAAGAATGTTTACATTATGAGATAGATAACTTACTTCAGTAGATAATATAAATGAGTCTGTAATCCCATAAAAGAATCAAAGTGAACATTTGATTCAAATACTGAGAAGGATTATTATATCACCTACAATTCCAATTGGGGAGATGGCTAGTCTTGGCTATCAGAGCAGTGGACTCCACATGTAGAGACACAGATGTATTCATTGGTAAAATAATACATTGGACTGGACCTAAGATGAATTAATTCTAAATCCATTTGTGAATTAATTCACTTGTGACGTTCATGGTGTGATTTACCTAAATCCGGAGTTAGTCAATGACTATACGTATGCAACCATGTACTTTGATATAAGTGGAGGCTTTTGCAAAGATTATCGAGCCCATAGTCAGTATGTTGGGTACATGACTTATGTATGGCATGACTTTTCTAGCAACAGTGGAATTCATAGCTCAATTAAAGAGTTAATGATATCCTCTCATTGGCATTGTGTGGATTGATAAATATGGAACGTGGTCATAGATTGGTTCTTCTTCAACGAGCAATTTATCACAATCAATTGTTGACAGTGATCATATTAATCATTAAGAAAACACAATAGTGACAATGAGATAAAGTAGAATTGTATTGAGTGAACGGATTTAACTCAAAGGGATCAAAGATATCATATGAGGGTAACACACACATGACGAGGTCATTGGACAAATCAGTTGGATGAGTTTCTTTCGTAAAGAGTATACAATAAGGAGTTTTTAATCATGGTACTTCTTATGAACTGACTCTATGATTCAGTAATTGCGAATTATCAGAACAATGCTTCTAGACATAATTGCAATCACTAGAGCCTAATGGTATATGTCTGATTGGTCCTTCCGCTAGCTCAACAAAAGCTCAATCGGACTGCATTTGAATTAAAAGAAAATTCTACAACTTTGGGAATAATTTAGTTGAGCCGATTTCTTTGATGTGGAATTAAATTACGCGATCATGAGAATTGTTCAATTAGAGAATTTGATTAAAGACTTTTCTTGAAAAATTAATTTGGAATATCAAAGTAATTTTCGGAAAAATTAATTTTGATAAAGTAAAATTAAATTAATCAAATCAATTAAAATTAATATGAAATTTTTGGAATTTAATTTTCAAGTTAGAAAATTGGCCCAATGGGTAATTGAACTTGAAAATTGGGTCTAAGATTGTACTTGGGCCTAAGAGCCCAAAACCAGACCAAGACCCAGAAACTGGTTCAACAGGACCCGGTATGTAAAACCAGGCCAACAGTTCAATCGGTGGCTAGACCGGACCAATCAATTCGTCATTGACCCGGACCAATCCGAAAACAGCCGAACCAACTTGGAGTGCCATAAGGGTGTCGCACCTGCATCACTGGACATGGCGATGCCAGTGGCTGCGATGGCGATGTCCCGATGGCCGACGATGATTGGTTGTTGGTGGTTGAGTAGTGAAAGAGTTACACTCCTACTAGGACTTTACTAGAGAATTTGATTTCATATTAGTTATTCCAAAAATAATATTATTTTAATAGTTTAATATTAAATTAAATTTAATACTTATCTTAATAGTATTTTATTAATTTAATGTTAACGTGATTATCTTAATATTTAATTTAATTTAATATTTATCTATATTGTATTATTTTTAATAAGATTTAATATTAAATTAATATAATATTTATCAAGATAAATATTAGATTAAACTTAATATTAAAGTGATTAAGTTTAATCATAGTTGAAGTCTCTAAACTCTCCCGTTTTAAAGAGAGCCTTGGATAATTATTTACATACACTTGAGTTCAAGAGAAAATTGTAGAGAGAAAATTTTCTAAAGAGATTATTTTAGAAAATTTCTAGAGATATTTTTCTAATTTAGAACTTGATCCAAAAGTTTAGAGAAATTATAAAATTACCCTACTAGTATTTTTTGTGAAAAATTTTCTAATTCGAAATAAGCCCACACTCGACAAACGTAAGCTTGAGGATAGTGAAGAAGACTACTCAGTTGAAGCGCTCATCCTAGACGAATTGAAAATGTACAATTTTGATTAAGTGTTTATTGCTCTAGATATCATAACCAAGATATTGTTTTGGAAAATTTTTTAAACTCTAGTTTTCCCTAAATTTATTTTCTGCTGCGTTTTCCAAACCCATTTTTCCAACAAGAAGAATACTTGGGATTTCTTTTTATTCACCTTTTGACTAAAGAAAGGGCAAAATAAACTTAGAATTCCTTTTACTTTAGATACTTGAACCCTGTTAGCTTCGCAAAAGAGAAGGAGATCTTCTACAAATATTAAATAAGATAGAACAGGACCCCTTCTTGATAGATATAATGGTGACCAACTTCCACGTTTTACAGCTTTGTCGATGAGATGTCCCAATCTATCTACACATAACACAAAAAGATAAGGTTACAGAGGATCACCTTGCCTTATTCCTCACATTGGAAAAAATGCATTAGTGGCTGAACCATTCCACAAAATCTGAAACGACGTAGAAGACACAATTCATGATTACAGTGATCAATAATGGAGGCAAGCCTACTTCATAGATTGTATCCTCTAGGAAATCCTATCTAATTTTATCATAAGCCTTCTCCAAATCTATCTTAAGGGCCATTCCAAGCTTGTTACCTCTAAATCCTCTCAAAAAGTATATAGCTTCCTGAGCTATAACAATATTATCCACAATACTTCTCCCTAGGACGAAACTAGCTTGATTTTGTGACGTAACTTTCACCATCAAATGTCTCAACCTATTGACCAGCACCAAAAGTGAAGATCTTATACACCACATTACATAAGCTTATAGGTCTTAATTGGTTAATTCTTTCTGGACCCTAAATTTTAGGTAACAACACTATCAAAGTTCTATTCAAAGTAGGCTCTAATGACTTACCATCCAAAATTTGACGCACAAGACAGCAACTTGATTGGCCTACAATATCCTACTTAGATTGCTAGAATTTAGCATGAAAACCATCTATACTAGAGGATTTCAAAGGAGACATACCAAAAACTACCATGTGTATCGTAGAAACAGTGAGGAGCAAACCATCTTTATTGACCGAGGTAATTTTAGGAAACGCACCATGAAAAGGTAATACCCCACGAACTGAATAATTTATGGAATACAGATCCTTGAAAAACTCCATCGCATGCTTTTTCAGCTCTTCCCCATCAAAAACCCATTCATTTCCAATTTTGATCCCATCTATCTTGTTTCGCTTTTTTCTTGCCAAAGTACACTTGTGGAAAAAACTAGTATTTCTAACTCCACAATTGAGCCATTTCATTCTTGAATTTTGGAACCATAGGAGCTCCTCATGCTTTAGAACTTCCTCTAACTTCTGCAGAATATCCAATTACTGTTTCTAAAGTCTGACCAATATTCTTAAGTCAAGAATTTTCTGCACCTGATTCAGTTCAGTAAGTAAACTCTATTTCCTTACAAATAAATTCTCATAGAATTTTTTATTCCAATCTTGAATTGCAATTTGAAATCTCTCCAACTTATTCATGATCCCCTCATCATTCCTTTAATGTTGTTTGATAAGTAATTTAAAATCAACATATGCAACATCTAGCTATCAAGACATCTAAAAGGTCTATAACCCTTAGTAAGCTCGGGTTTAAAAGATACCAAGACTGGTCTATGGTCAGATTTCAAATGATAGAGGTTGTGTATCAAACAATTAGGAGCATAAGAGTTCCATTCAGAATTACAAATAGCTCTGTCAAGCCTCTACGATAAAAAACCCTTGCTCTACATAAATTTGGGACCACTATAACCCAAATCGCGCAAGCTATTGCTAAAAATGAATTCTTGAAACCATTTACAGCCAACCCGCGAAATTGACGCTCCCTCAATTCTATCTAAACCATCCAAAATAGAATTAAAGTCGTTGGCGATCAACCACGGATCTTTAATTGATTCAGCCATGATATTAAGAACTTTCCAAAGGCCCTTCCTCGTTCTCGACTGTGGGCTAGCATAAAATGCAGTACGTAAAATACAAAGATCCTTGCACATTCATGATTCGCATATGCACCAATTGGGGAGTAAAACATACAATGTCCACCGCAATCGATTCATTCCATAAGATCTAAATACCTCCTACAAAACCGTTTGCTTCAATCCGAAATGATCTATTCATACCAATTCATGAAACAATTTTATCAATTTAATCACCACTAGTCTGAGTTTCGAAAAGACATATGACATCTAGATGTACTTCTTTCCTATAATCAGAAACGAAATTATGAAAGCGGGGGTAACTCGCACCTTGACAGTTCCAAAAAATAAGTTTTGTATCCATAAATATAAAAAGTGATAAAACCCCTCAACAAGATAGAATCAACAGCTAGTTTCGGCACTAATTGAATCCATACCTCCAAACTGCTCAGTTACCATGGTTGTATTGACTTGCAAACTGATGCTAGCAGGATCTCTATCTAATC
The DNA here is from genome assembly GCF_007990345.1 of Gossypium hirsutum. Lineage (NCBI taxonomy): Eukaryota > Viridiplantae > Streptophyta > Magnoliopsida > Malvales > Malvaceae > Gossypium > Gossypium hirsutum. The sequence goes on along the minus strand of NC_053432.1, from coordinate 29,083,608 downwards.
CACCCACAATTTCTTCCATGGCTACCTCTACTGCTACCTCTACGTCTATTATTTCTATTTCTAGATCAACAAATGAACTATCTGGTAGTTTCTTCCACTATTCATTTCCTTCCACAAAGATTGAGGGATTCGAATCCAGTGTAACCTCTCCAACAAATCCAGTTCCAAAATAGAACAATCCTTTTTCCTTACCCACCATCATACCCATTAATTCTTTGCCTGACAATACAACAGACTGTTGTGTACCACCAAACTGAATGGCCTGGTGATTTTTAGCATTTAGATGATTCGAAATCTGAACGGGATTGAAACCTCCCACATCAATCACCTTCTCCACCTTATCACGGGCTATAGAGGAGCCATTATCAAATTTTTTCTGGTTGAGCCCAGGTGTTTCCCCATTGGAATTAATGGGTTTCAAAATTTTTAGCCCAACTTTAGGCCTATGTTCTCCTTTACCTTTCCCATTCGGCCCCATCTTCCTAATCTCATTTGCTCCCTTAACCATCGTTTTTTCCATTCGATCTCCTACATTAAAAACCCCAATGAAGCATTTAATCCCTCCTGCATCATATCTTCAACCTGCCCACTAAATACGTCTTAATTTAATCTATCTTCCTTTCCCAGAATTGAAAATCTAGATCCTCCTTGATTGGCTCTTTGGCCACCGTTTCTAGGTTCACTGTTGCTCCGGGCCTTTCCCCAATGACGCCTCTCAACCAACATCCAAGGGCCAAAGGCCTCTTCCTCCACTCACTTCTAGATACCCGATGAAACCCCAACTGTTCCTAACGATTCATTTTCCTTGCCCGGTTACGGTTCTTTCGTGCCAATGCAACCTTCAGAGCTATAGTTGTATAAACCACACTGAAAATAGACGTTTCATAATGATTCATACTCAACCCGCTATAATTGACCATTGATTCTCACCTTTGAAATTAACAGTTTCTGCAAATCAACACAGACCGCTAATCTAGTAAAATGACCCCTCCTTGCAAGATTTGTATTAATATTGAGTTTGATAACCGATCCAATAATCTGCCCAATAGCTCTGAGCAAGACCTTTGAGTAGAACCCTTCAATTAAACCTAGTAATCTAATCCAAACAACTTGAACACTCATATCAGCATTAGTGGATGAAAAATCTAGAGACCATGGACGAACCGTCAAATAATTACCATAAACAACCCAAGGGCCTCCTATTAAAACATTGTTGTAATCATCTGTATCATCAAACTAAACCAAGTAAAACTCATTCTCCAAATCCGAGTTGGAATGAGCCTTTGTGTTTCCACATAATCGTAATCTTGTTGCTAAGTGCGTTAAACCCAATTTTGGACCCTAAAAGCTTGACGATCATAGTTCTTGACATTTTATGCTCAATAAATTTGTGAACACGATCCGAAAAGGTAATCAATGGAACTCCGTCCACCATTTCCGTAACCATGCCCCATCTTGCAGTTCAAATCCTTCTTTTATTCTAATGTGTTGTCCTGCCTCATGGACATCCCTTATTAGCGTTGCCTTATATGAGATTCTGGTTGTATCCTGATTTTGGATTTGCTAACTATCTCCATCAACTATTGGATCATCCGCTTCTTGTGATGACTTCGATTGCCTTTTCATTTTCTTAGTTGCTCTCCCAATGCCGGTATTAGGCCTGCCACCATTATCGCTCACCATTGCCAATATCCCAAGCTAAAAATTACCCTAAAAATATTTATTTTAAAAATAATATATTATTAACTAATAAAATAATTAATCTATAAAATAATGAATTAAGCCAACAAATTTTAATACTAAAATGAGGAAACAGGTATACTTCGGGTGCCAAATCATACATTAAGGCTAAAAATGATGGCAAGATATAAGAAACAAGTTCATACATCGTGAGCCTACTACAAGAATTTGACTCCAAATATTCTGCTACTTGAACCTCCGCTGTTCATGAAACTCGCAAGACCCATTTCGCGACGTGTCACCAGCTTCTCGTCCGGTTTAAAACCAGATCGAGTAACCAAGAATCCTCTGTCTATCACCGTCGCTAAAGAGCTTCACGCGTATTTAATCAAGACCCACCGCCACGATGATTCCTCTTCAATATCTTCCGTTATCAGAGCTTACTGTCTTGATCCCTTTCATTTGCACAAAGCCTATCTCGTTTTCAATCAAATTAAACTACCCACTTTGTTAAACTTTAATCTCATGATCCGTGGTTTTTCCCAGAGTACCCAACCCATTGAAGGTATTAAAATCTATTACAAAATGTACTGTTTCCACGGTTTTTCTGGTGATAATATCACTTTTATTTTTGTTTTCAAGGCCTGTGCTCGAGTTATAGATATTAAAACCGGTCAAAAGTTTCATGTTCATGCTGTGAAACGAGGGTTTGATTCCTATTTATTCGTTGCAAATGCGTTGATTCATATGTACTCTAGCTGTGGTGATTTGGATTTTGCGAGGAAAGTGTTTGATACAATGGGGAAAAGAGATTTAGTTTCTTGGAATTCTTTGATTTGTGGGTACAGTCAATGCAAAAAGTTCAAGGAATTGTTGGGTTTGTTTAACGCAATGCAAGAAGCTAATGTGAAAGCTGATGCTGTGACAATGGTGAAAGTTATTTTAGCTTCTTGTTATACAGATAACATGGGTTTGGCAGATTCTATGGTTAAATATATTGAGGAAAATTGCATTCATATTGATGTTTATTTGGGTAACACTTTGATAGATATGTATGGAAAACGTGGTTTGGTTAATTTAGCACGGGAAGTTTTTGATAGAATGCCTGAGAGAAATTTAGTGTCTTGGAATGCATTGATCAAGGGGTACATAAAAGCAGGGCAAGTTGTTGAAGCAAGGAAGGTTTTTGACAACATGAAGCAAAGGGATGTGATTTCTTGGACTTCCATGATTACAGGTTACTCTCAAGTTAACCAATTTAAAGATGCATTGAAGCTTTTCCAAGATATGATGGCTGCAAAGGTTACACCTGATGAGATTACAGTGGCTACTGTTCTTTCTACTTGTGCCAACTTGGGTGTTCTTGATGTTGGACGGGCAGTTCATGACTATATCTGCAAGCATGGTATACGAGCCGATGTTTATGTTGGAAACTCCTTGATTGATATGTATTTCAAGTGTGGTGTGGTTAAGAGCGCTTTGGAAGTATTCCATGATATGAAAGAGAAGGATTCTGTTTCATGGACTTCAGTTATCTCAGGACTTGCTGTTAATGGTTTTGCTGATTCTGCACTTGAATATTTCTCACAGATGTTGAAAGATGGTGTTGGGCCAACTCACGGGTGCTTTGTTGGGATTTTGCTTGCCTGCACTCATGCTGGATGGGTAGATAAAGGGTTGGAATTTTTTGAAAGTATGGAAAAAGTTCATGGACTAACCCCTGAAATGAAGCATTATGGCTGTGTTGTGGATCTTTTAAGTCGTTCTGGGTATCTAGAAAGGGCCTACGAGTTCATTAAGAAAATGCCTGTACATCCAGATGTGGTACTGTGGAGGATATTGTTGGGTGCATGTAAGCTTCATGGAAATGTAGTCTTAGCTGAGATTGCCACAAACAACCTTATTGAACGGGATCCTTCTAACAGTGGAAATTATGTTCTCTTGTCAAACACTTATGCAATCTCAGATAGATGGGATGCTGCTACGAAAATGAGACAGTTGATGGAGGGGAACAATGTGCAGAAGCCTTCTGGTTGGAGCTCCATTCAAGTAGATAGATGACTTGAATTGTTATTTACTAATTTAATCTTTAATAGAATACACAAAAATTAACAACTTTTTTTAACCCAGCATTTGGCCTATTAATTAAGGATATACACCATACCCTAAGGTCATTGAATTGATTTGCAGATCGTGTCTGTATCTGTGTGATGGTTTAAATGGGTGCTTCTAACGTGGTGCCCCCCCGCGCGGGGGGGGGGGGGGGGAGTAGGTTGGGGTAGTAAGGGTTCCCACCTCAACTTTTTAAACCTTTTTTTTTACTATGGAGTTATTTATTCTCAAAATTGATAAAATTGGATTTGGTCCCTTTATTACTATATATTTTTTATAAATTAAATATTATTGAAAAATTAAATGTTAAAAAATTAAGTGTTGAATTTAAGTTATAAAATATGTTTAGTATTTTAGTTAAAATTAAATATTGAATATAATTATGTTGTTTGATAAATGATAATATAATCTTAATTGAAATAAAATAAAACTAGAATTCATTAAATTTATTTTTTATTAAGTGATAAGAAAGCCTCTATCTACTTATCATTTTCTATACTTTTTGTTAAATAAATTCTATTTAATAGTTTTCAAAGTAGGTTATTAAATGTGCTTAAAAAATGTAATTGTTGAAAATATGAATTTTCAATTAATTAAATTTTTCAACACTTTATCAAACATAATTATCTTTGCATTCTCTGAAAAGTTTAAGTTTAGAAACCTGTCTGTAGTTGAGTTCATTGTATTCAGTCAACTCCTACATTTGCTTAGCTCTCTGGTAAATACTTATGAACCCTAAGTTATTTTCATAATTATTTATGTATTTTTAACTCTGCATGCAAAAGTATCAGATTAGTATCTAAGGAAGGAAGCTTCTTGATTCTATGTTAACTGTTAATGTTTCTTGCATGCATGTTTGTTTTCAATGGTGTAATGATATGATAAGTTTAGTTATTTATATTTTAGCTCAAGACACTATAGAAGGTCCTAAAGATAAAGGCAAGGTTCTGCTATATAGACTTTGTTGTATTTCTGGTGACTTCCTTCATACTTCCATGTGTGTAGTATTCTTAGTTTTATATTTTGTGTAAGGTAAATACTTATGCTCTGTAAAAGTGAAGTGTGCGTATATGAAAAGTGGTTGTTCAGAGTTGTCACTTTGGGTCTACAATGATTGTGTTAAAGAGTAAGAATTATTCTTCATGCTTGAGCCATTACCTTATACTTCTAACAAGAATGATATGGACTAAAACATGGAAATGATGTTAAGGAAAACTATTCATGGTGATGCATTCAATGGAATGTACATTGAATTGGCAGATCGCGATACATGAAAATGTTTGTTTATCCTCTGGTTGGGCAAATGTATATTGCAAACTAGATTGACAAATAATGACAAAGTTTATGAACAAAGGAATATGAATGAAATATATTATATGAATCTGAATAAGGATTTGGGTATGTGGCTGCCATGAAAAAGGTTTATTTATATGGTCATATTGGGAGTAGTGTATACGCCAAAGGAATAGTAAAATGGCATCTAGATTATTTGTTGGTACTAGCCATTTGGCGAACTATGTGATTGTGTTTGATTCTTTAATATGATTTGTTGAAATATTAGTGGTTTGATAAAACTTCTTTCAAACTCACTAAGTTCATTTGAACTTACCTCGTTTCCCTTTCCTTCTTAGGTTTATCATTGAAGAAAGACATGTAAAACTACGCTAGAGGACATTTATTGCTGTGAGACTTCTGTTATTTTGTACTATGCATGACTTATGGGAGGTGATGTCTGATTGTAATTTGAGAAGAATTATACTTGAAACCTACGTTGATAAACTATGTTTTAATGAAGCTTTATTTGAGAGATGAAATGGTTTTCCAGTGTTTTATTTCATACAATGAAAAATTATCTTATTAAAGCTTATACGCCACATGGCTGACACTTATTTTATTATTTTGTTAAATGTTTAATACAAAACCCCAATTTTACAAAGTATACACCAAAAATAATTTTAAAGATGGATGATTTCTCTGTAGTGACACGTCTTACTCGAATCCTCCTAAAGTGTCGGGTTTGGCGTGTTACACTTAGTGAGTTTAAAAAAGAAATCATACATTACATCACATAATACATTACCTACATCACATGATACATTACCTAAACCCTTCCAGAGATCTTACACATATAACATACAAAATGCAAAAAAACTTATTACGGCAACGCATATCACTTGGGCGTATACTCTACGCCAACTTATCACAACCCATACAGATTCATCTTCATGACAACCACATACTCTGAATTCAGGATCAAAAGCATATCTTTAAAACTTATTCACATTCATTCTCCACTTAACTCCTCATACCATGATTTGCCAATCTGGTTTGCAATATATCTGCCCTATAGGTGGCTACACAAACATATCTCCACCTCTCCTTCATCACATATCAGATCATATCATTTCATACATTTCAAAAGCAGATGATAGTGGCTTAAGCATGAAGAATGACATTTACTTCACTTTACTAATAAACTATACTCAGATTAATAATTGTGGATAACCATTATCCACACATATAACACCCCTAATCCGTATTTGACGCCGGGATAAAGTTACGAGGCATTACCGAATAACATACCTCATTCACATACATATATGCAATCATAATCAAAATCTATTCATCTCAATCATATTGTCCCTTCTAAAGTCCTACGAGACCTTAAAACATACTTAGAAGAGGTTCGAGACTAAACTGATAACATTTGCAAACTTTGGGATACATAGAAACTTTTCTTTAATTTCAGGGTCACACGCCCGTGTGAACAAGCCGTGTGCCTCACACGGCTACCAGACACGCCTGTGTCACAGGTCGTGTGAAAATAGGGCATACATATTGACTTGCACCACACGGCCGGAGACACGCCCGTGTGCCATGGCCGTGGGAAAACTAAGGAGGTTACTGACTTGGGTCACACAGTCGACCACACACCCGTGTGTCAAACTCGTGTACCTTTTGAAATGGCCACACACGCTCATGTGCCAAGGCTATGTGTCTCACATGGCCAATGACACGTCCGTGTGTCTAGGCTGTGTCAAAATTATAGGGTATACTGCCTTAATTCAAAAGGTACCCCAAAGGACACACGACCGTGTAGCATGATCGTGTGTCACACACGGCTGAGACACACGCCCGTGTGGATAAAAATAGGCCATTTGCAAAGCCAATTTGCCACTTTTTACTCTCATGAACACCTAACCATCAAAATGGTACCATTTTAACACATATATAAGCAACCAGAAACATACCAATTCGTACACATATCATGACATCATTTCACAAACATTTCAACCACTCAATTCTATATTCAAACATACCAAATCATTATGTCAAAATATAAGGCATTATATATATCACATACATATCACTTGTCAACACATAATTCAAGCCAACATAAAATGGCCATATTCCAACATTGACAAGCCAAATCTCATGGCTATAATCACAACTCAAAACATACCAAAACGACACTAGCCTATACATGCCATATACCATATATACAAAGCTCCAAAAGTACCAACAAATAGTCGATAGTGTGATGATGATTCCCGATGATCCTCAATGTCCGAGCTAGCTTCGATAATCTATAAAACATGCAAAGAACACACAAAGTAAGCCTTAAAAGCTTAATAAGCCATATACAAGTAAAGTCATCACATGAACATTTACATATCAATTTAAATTTGCTTAACATGGCTAATCTCATTCAAATTCACAAACCTTTCTCATTGAACATATATTCAATGTCTTAATTGAGTTTATCAAATATTTCCCCTTTTTCAATACTCGTATGAATTTCGTACATACCTGAGTCACTTAGCTCATTCATATATTCTTTCTCAACTTGACTTTGCCCTATTGAACCTTTCGGAATCATTAAGGATGCTGGAAAATCACATAAGCTCTTGCAATGCCATATCCCAGATATGGTCTTACATGTTATCACATATCGATGTCACTGTCCCAGACAGGGTCTCACACGAAATCGATTAACAATGCCAATGTCCCAGACATGGTCCTACATGTAATCTCATCTCGGTAACCTAATGTCATGACATTCGTATCCTATACTATTCCTAAGGTTCGTACGGGACTTTCGGATGTCGTAACTCTGTCGATTCTTTCTCGTAATTGTTCTTTCAACATTCATAACAATTCAATGACAAGTAAATACATATAATTCAATTTAAAGACATTTATTTGCATATTAACTTACCTCCTAGTTGGAATAAAGGGACTGGATCGACTATTCTATAACTTTTGATTTCCCTCTATCTAAATCTGATTTTCTTTCGTTCTTGATCTATATACATTAAAAAATAACTCTTTTATTCATTAACACATTCAATTTAGTCCAAAAACACATATTTGGGCATTTTTTCACTTTAGCCCCTAAAGTTACACATTTATTCAATTTAATCCCTATTTCATATATACACAAAATTCAAAAAATTTAGTAACACCCTTTACCCGTATCCGAGGCCGAGACAGGGTTCGAGGCATTACCAAACTTAAATATGAACATTCATACAAAAATCAGGCCATAAAATTTCATCCAAATTAAAAACTTTTCAATCACATGCAAATTGTCCCTTAGAAGGGCCTACGAGGCCCAAAGCATACATCGAAGGTGGTTTGGGACTAAACCGGAAACTTTCAAAACTTCAGAATAACTTAGAAAATTTTCTTGCTTTGGAGAGTCACTGTAACACCCCTTACCCGAGACCGTCGCTGGAGTCGAGCACGAGGCGTTACCAGACTTATCTTACTTGTTCAAGGCATAATTTTTTTTTACTTTTAAAAATTAATTGGCTCACATTCATCTAATAAATCCCTAAAAAGGGCCTTCAAGGCCCTAAAATGTACAATTGGAACGGTTCGGGACCAAACTGAAAACATTAAAAATTTTCCAATTACTTACACAAATCAAAACAATTTATTTCACTACTCATAATAAAATTATCCATTTGCATAACAGTCACTAAATTAATTATAACTTGAGTTAAGAAAGTCAAAATTTAAATCCGTAAATTTTCCCTGAAACTAGACTCATATATCTTCTTACCATAATTTTCCCAGAATTTTTGGTTTGGCCAATTAGTACATTTTATTCATTAAAGGTTCCCCTATTACGTAGTTCAGCGGACCTGACCTCTCTTCACTAAAAATCTATTATCTCATTTTACAGAATTCAGATAATGTTTAGCTTGTTTATAATGAAAATAAAATAACTAAGGAATCTATAAATATAAACTATTACTTATAATTCTTTTTGTAAAATTTCTAGTGATTTTCCAAAGTTGGAATAGGGGATCACGAAGTCACTATGAACCGGTCTTACAAAAATTTAAATATATCAGTATATAGACTTCCTTTGCTTGCTCTGTTTCTTTCCTATGAAATTAGACTCAATAATATTTAATTCTCTATCTTATTCACCATATAATTCCATTTCTATAATTTTTAGTGATTTTTCAAATCCACGTCACTGCTGCTGTTTCCTAACTATTCCATGGCCAACTCTTACTCCTTCATAATTTCTTTGCATCAAAACTCATTTAGTCATACATAATACCAAAACATGTTCTTATTTAGATATATCATAAGGTAATCATTACCAAGTATTCACATGTCATTCTTTAATCATATCATAAGGAAATACACACAAAATAGCCAAGTCCCTATACATGCCATAACTTAAAGTATTTCTGGTCACAAAATACCGAGATAGCTCGTTAATAGTGTGAGGCGATCTCCGACATCCTTACGCTTTTTTGAGTTGGCTTTTTAATACTATAAAAAAAAGAGAAAAGAAAGGGAGTAAGCATAAAGCTTAGTAAGTTTGCATGTAAATAAATAACAACATTCTAAATGAATTATCAAGATAACCTGAACCTTTCGAACATGGACTTATCTTACCTTCCATTTGGAACACTCTTTAAATTTTCTGTTGAACCACTTGAATACTAAGGATACATGGGTACCTTTCCTTTTTAAACTTACCATTGCCATGTCTTGACATGGTCTTACGTGGTATTCTTGCCTTATGAACTCACCATTGCCATGCATGGTCTTACATGGGATCTTTGCCTTATCGTAGTTAATCAATGCCATGTCTTGACATGGTCTTATATGACTTCCTTGCCTTGTAAAACTTACCAATGCCATGCCTTGGCATGGTCTTACTTGGTATCCTTAAACCCTAATGTGATGACATTTGTATCCTACACATTCCTAAGGTTCAACCGGGACTTTTAAGTATCATTTCTCCGTCAATTCTTGCTTGAATCATCAAGGAATAAATTTACAAAATAAATATATAGATGCTGAAAAGTAACATCATTAATTATAAATAATAAAACATTGCATTTATTTACCGCAAAATTACCTCGATACAAAATACGATCAAATATTTTGATTTAGTCCTCAACCTTTTTCTTTCCTCGGTCTAACCCCGAATTTCATTCTTCTTGATCTATAATAGCAAATTTAACTTATTTAATATTCACATTTATCAAAACAGTCCTTAACTCTAACTTTGGAAAAATTATAATTTTGCCCCTAAATTTTACATATTTACACTTTTACCCCAAGGCTCGAAAATGAAACTTTATCCCTAATTCTTATGTTTTATGACATGCTGATCATTTATTTACCTACGGAAACATCAAATTCCCACTTTAACATGTACTTATGACCATTAGGTATTTTTACCGATTATGTCGTTTTACTCGTTTTCGCTTAAAATCGCTTAGCTTAAGTCGTTTAACATAATTTCAAGCTTCATATTCTATCATAAAACATCAAAATAAACACATTTCACCTATGGGTATTTTTCCAAACATGAACCCTAGGTTAAATTATTGCTAGAATAAGCTAAATCAAGTTACCGGGACTTCAAAAACGTAAAGAACATTAAAAACGGGGCTTGGAATCACTTACTATGAAACTTGGAAGCTTAACAAAATCCTAGATATGAAGAACCCTTGAAATTTTGGCCCAATGAAGAAGATGGGCACATTTTGCCATCTTTTTTCCTTTTTTAATCTTTTAATTACCAAATGACTAAAATACCCTTCATTAAAACTTTAGTTATTTTTATCTGTGTATGTCCATTTTTTCCATGAAAACCTAATGGTCTAATTACCATTTAAGGACCTTTACTTCAATTATACTCTTCAATTTAATCCTTTAGCATCTAAAACTCATATTTGTCAACTTTTGCAATTAAACCCTAGTAGGTAAATTAAGCATGTTATCTATAAAATTTTCCATCGATACTCTAACACATGCATCTAATCACTCGGTAAATTACAAAAATTAATCGAAATAAACTTTTCTATCTCGAATTCGTGATTTCGTAACCATTGTTCCGTTTAGGCCCTATTTTGGGATGTTACATTCACATGCCAGTGTGGGTAGGCCGTGTGGTCACACAAGCCCGTGTGGCTCAGGACACGCCCATGTACTCAGCCCATGTAACTCTCTGACTATGACATTATCAACAAAATAAGGTCACACGACCAAGTCACACGCCCGTGTGCTTAGCCATGTGAAAAATTAAATTCCAAAAATTAAGTGCAGACTTCACATGGCCTGGGCACATGCCAATGTCCTAAGGCCGCATCCTTCACACGGCTGAGACACACGACCGTGTCTCTGCCTGTGTGTTTACTACTGTGCATTCTATTTTGCATGATTAGGGTGCAGGGGACACACGGCCGGATAACTTGCCCATGGGGCAGACCGTGTGTCTAACCATGTGGACGGTTTCTAAGCTATTTTCCAAGCCATTTGCCACCCCTAAACACTCACATAATTAAACTTACTTAATGGCATGCAACATGGCACATTTGATCACTCAAGCATTCACATTCATGGATAAATTGTGACTTAATAATGTCAACGTATCACCTATCCAAACTATTATGCTTTCATATGGCATTCCACACCAATTTCATAATTATTCAACAACTTTGTTAACCTACTTTCAAGTTATAGATTACACCACATTTATTGCATACACATTAATCATATTCTATGCATCAAGCATACATGCCATTCATCACATCCAATATCCATAAGCAACTATAACCATATCAAAGCATAAGCACATTTGCATGCATGCATCAATAATTAGGGTTACAACCCAAATAATCAATATGAGTCACCTCTAATGGCCATATACAAAATAATCATAATACTTTCTTGAGCCAACACATTTGGCTAATTGATATGACACATAATAAAAAGACCAAGTCCTTATACATGCCATACTCAAAATGATGAGCTAGCTATGCCCAAATGTTCAATTGAGAGTGTGATCATGTCTCCGATGTCTTCTGATTCCCAGAGCTACTCGGTGACACTATATGAAAAAGAAAGGAAGGGAGTAAGCTTTAAAGCTTAGTAAGTTCACATGTAAATAAAATGCAACTTAATCAAGCATTAATCATGCATTTAACATAACGAACACAATCTTGCATTTTATCAAATCTCATAAACTTATTCTTTATGTCTATATATATATATATACGTGTCCTTACCACTAGCTCATTGTATTTCATGTCATTCACATGAGTTCGATGTACATACCTGTGCCCACTTGCACATAATGACTTACTTTCTTGTCTTGATACCATCGTTAAGCTTACTCTTTGAACTTCTCTTGAACTACCCGTTGAACACTCAAAATACTATTGGATACATCGGAAGCTTGCACCTAAGTGCCTCATATGTAGCCAATGCTACTTCATATCTCAGATCACATGCTGCTCACTTACGAGCTACTCACAAGATTGCTCATACAGGCCATCAGGTATCTGCAACACATGCCGGACTACCTCTCCATCAATACATTATCGAGACCAGTACCCGGACACCAAAACATGTGTCATATATATCACGAACTCAGACCACAACTTAATGAGTTCGGATGTCACGTATATCATGAACTCAGACCACAACTCAATGAGTTCAGATCACATGGTTCCTAGTGACATGTCACTTGTATCCAAACTATTCCTAAATTTCAAACGGGATTCTTCGATACCACATTTCTGTCGAACTTGCTTGTAACGTCGATTTCAATATCCAAAGTACCAACCACATACTCATTGAATAATTAAGGCATCATTCATAATAAAGGTGTAAGCATTTAAACACATGGTACAACATCACATTAATTATATATATTTACCATACATGCAATATAATATACTTACCATACATGCAATATCAAGTATTTAAAGAATGGTATATGCTGCATTATTTGCAAATGAACTTACCTCGGTACAAAATGATAGGAACGAGCCTAATCTTTGTAAACTTTATTTTTCCCCCGATCAAGACTTGAATCACATTTCTCTTAACCTATAATGCCAAATTTAACCTGTTCAATACATGCATTGGTCAAATCGACCCATGACACATACTTTGGTAAAATTACCATTTTACCCCTAACTTTTCACTTATTTATAAATTGGTCCCTAGGCTCGTAAAATGAAATGCATGAATTTTCTTGGTTACCAAGCCTAGCCGAACCTACACCATGTTCATATCAGCCTACATTTTCCTTTATTTCACACTTCTACTACTCATTTTTATACCTTTTACAAATAAGTCCTTTTTAGGTGTTTTCACTAAAAATCACTTAGCAAAAGATGTTTAACACACATCAAACATTCATATTCCTCCATTAACCATCAAAATACAACCATGTCACACATGGTTCAATTTTCATACATGAACCCTAGCTCAAAATAATGGTAGAAATAGCTAGATCAGTTGATGACAACTTCAAAAATGTAAAGAACATTAAAAACGGGGCTTGGAAGCACTTACAATCAAGCTTGAAATGTTGAAAACCCTAGCTATGGAGACTCCCCAAATTTTGGCAGCCTTAGGAGAATATGGACAAAATTTTTGCTTGATTTTTCCCTTTTTATTCTTTTATTAACCAAATGACCAAAATGCCCTTAAGGCCTTTCTTTCAATTTTTTCCTATTCATGCCCATTTTTGTCCAAAATTTTAGAACTTGGTCTAATTGCTATTTAAGGACATCTAATTAATAATCTAATGCAATTTCATGCTTGAAGCTTCTAGAACACAAGTTTTACAACTTGTTCAATTTAGTCCCTAAAGTCAAATTGGACACTTTAGGCATAGAATTTTTTCATGAAAATTTCACACACATATGCAATCATATCATGGATCATCAAATAAGTTATAAAATAATTATGTCTATCTCAGATTTATGGTCTCGAAACCACTGTTTCGACTAGACTCTAATTCAGGATGTTACAAATTCAATATAACCTACGCTTAGTCGAATTTTCTATAGGTCCCTAGTAGCCCATATTTTTCATTTATTTCATAATTTAACCCCTCAATTTACACTTTTCTCAATTTAATCCCTAATATACATTTTTACTCAAAGTCACTTTACAAAACATGTCTATCAAACACCAATCTTTTATATTTCATCTTCAAACATCCAAAAACACATGAATTCATCAGTGACAACTTTCAAAATCATCATCGCTTTCAAAAATTGAGGCATGGGCTACCTAGTACTCAAAGCAACGATCACAAAAACATAGAAATCATCAAAAATTGAAAAAATTTCATACCTCAATCAAGATGAACAATGGTCGAATCCTAAATGTTCTTCAAAGCTTTCTTTTCTCCTTAATATTTGGCCAAGAAAGATGAAATGAAGCTTAATTTTTATTATGTTTTAATTTATGTTAAGTTATTTAACATTTTACAAATTTAACCTTAATTAAAAGCCATTAATAAACATATAATGGATGGCTATTCATGTCAATTCTCACTATACATGGTCTATTCACAACATAAGGACCTCACATTTAATAAACCATAGAAATTGAGCACTTTTAACATATAGAATGCCACTTTTGCATTTTACGCGATTTAGTATTTTTTTTTCTCAAATTGAGTTATTAAACGATAAAATTAACTCATGAAATTTTCACACATACATAATTTCATGCCATAAACATAAAAAATAATATTAAAATAGTTTTACGACCTCGAATTTGTGGTCCGAAACCATTGTTCCGATTTAGCTAAAACTGGGCTGTTACAACACATATATCTTTCTGTCATTACACATTTACACACTTTTCATCCATTACAGAGGAAGAATACTTACCTTACACAAAATATAAAATAAAGAAACTACAATACATGGAAATAAGAAGGAACTCACCAGAAACTCTAACACAAGTTTATAAAGCAGGTCCCTTGCCCTTATCACTTACACCTTTGTTATTTTCTTGAGCTAAAATAAAGATAATTAAACATATCTAATTATCAGTCTATCAAATTTGATAATGCATGTAAGAATCCATAACATTTAAACCAGAATCAAGAAGTTTCCTTCCTCACACACCATTCTGACACTTATGCATTTAGAACGAAGAATACATAAATGACTTAAAGAATAACCTAGGAATCATCAATAATTACCAATATGTTGGTACTAACGTATGAGTTAGCTGAATACTGCGAACCTTACTTCAAAGAGGTTTTCTGAACTTAAGTTTTCAAATAGTTTTAAGAGAAAATCAAGAAAGGAAAAGACAACATAAAGGTGTTTAGAAAGACCACCGTTATCCTTATATACTTAACCTCAGACAAGGATTAGTGGAAAAATCAGACAATTCTACTAACTATCTTGATTCTCGTGATTAAGTGCTTTTAACTTAATTTAAGTCTTATCATCTACAATAGTCTAGTTCCGTTCTAACTAAGTCTCAACATAACTAACCAAATTACCAGACTTAAATAATAAACAGATCTAAACAACTGTGAACTTACTGAGTTCGCTTAGAACATCTGAGTTGGGTAGATACTTACAGAAAGTTTGCCAAACCATAGAACATGCCAAAACAAAGATTTCGCCAAATGACGCATCACACAACATCCTATACTTAGTCAAGACAAACACTTTAGTTACTCATATTTATCCTTATTTTACCAATAACACACCAAATGATAACCATATACAGAGACTTCGTCGGGCAGGCTATTACAATTCTCCCCCACTTAGAAAATTTCGTCCCCAAAATTCATACCTGTGAATAAGTGTGGTAAAGCCAATCTATAAGCCACTAATCCAACTTGCTCTAAGACTTTTTATGGCCCTATAAATCCTTGATTTAATTTTCTCTTTTGACCAATATTATAATCTTCTTCTAAGATGAAACCTTTAAAAATACTTTATCTCCAACTTCAAAAGAAATTCTTTCCTCTTCAGATTGTCATAGGCTTTTTGACGATCCTGTGTAGCCTTCAAACGACTACAGTTAAAAAAAGTTTCTTCTATTTCACACACTAACTTAGAACCTACCAATTGTTTTTCACTGATTTTCATCCAATATGTGGGCATTCTACACTTTCTACCATACAAAACTTCAAATGGAGGCATTTTCAAACTTGTATGATAACTATTGTTATATGCAAATTCAACCAAAGTAATATGCCTTTCCCAGTTTAGCCTAAAATTAATTACACAACTTCTTAACATATTCTTTAGAACTTGAATAACTCTTTCAGGCTGACCATCTATCTGATGATGAAATGTAGTACTGAATTGCAACTTAGTTCCCAATGATTCTTGTAATTGCTTCCAAAATCTTGAAGTAAACCTTAAATTTCTATCTGAAACTATGAAAGATGAGATTCTATGCAGGCGTACTATCTCAAAAATATAAAGCTCAGCTAACTTCTCCAAGGAATAAGTAGTATTCACTGGTGGAAGATGAGTTGACTTAGTAAATTGATCTACTATTACCCAAATTAAATATTTTTTTGAAGAACTGAGGGCCAGCCCTGGCACAAAATCCATGGTGATCCTATCCTACTTCCACTCTGTTATCTCCAAAAGATACAACTTATCTAAGGGAACTTGATGTTCTGCTTTAACTCATTGACATGTTAAATAAGTTGAAACATACTTTTTGATTTCTCTTTTCATCCCAAGCCACCAATATGAGCTTTTCAAATCTATATACATCTTGATAGCCCTTGGATAGAGTGAAAAGGGTCACTGATGAGCTTTTCTTACTAGTTCTTTCCTTAAACTATTCCCATCTGGAACAAACATTCTTTCCATGAATCTCAATTCACCATCTTTACCCAGACTAAAATTTGTTGCCTTACCAGACATAATTCATTTGTTTATATAAATCACACAGTGTATCTTTCATCTACTCATACAGAATTTGAGAACAAAAAGTTGGCTTAACATTTAATTTTGCAAAAAATGATCCATCATTAACCATACTCGCTCTTACTCGTAGTGATGTCAATAATGCCACTACTTTTCTACTTAAAGCATCAACCAAAACATTTGCTTTACCAAGATGATACTCAATGGCCAAATCATAGTCCTTTAACAATTCCATCCAACACCTTTGACATAGATTCAAATATTTTTGTCTCATCAAATACTTCAAAATTTTATGATTAGAGAAGACACAACACTTTTCTCCATACAAATAATGTCTCCATAAATTCAATGCCAATACTACAACTACCAATTCCAAATCATGAGTTGGATAGTTTTTCTCATGAGAATTAAGCTAACATGATACATAAACTATAACCTTTCCCTCCTGTATAAGCATACATCAAAGCCCATTCAAAGATGCATCAGTATAAACTATATATTTTGCACCATACTCTAGCCATGCTAAAATTGGAGCTTCAGCCAAAATTGATTTCAACTTCTCAAAACTTTGTTAACACTCATCTGTCCACTCAAACTTTCTTTCTTTTTCAACAGTCGAGTAAGAGGTGTTGCTATCTTTGAAAAACCTTTCACAAATCTTTTGTAATAACCTACTAGTCCCAAGAAGCTATAGACTTCAAATACATTTTTGGCCAGATTCCACTCAAGTATTGGTTGTACCTTATTGGGATCTACTTTAATACCCTCAACAAAGATCATATGGCCTAGAAAATGTACTTCTCTCAGCCAAAATTCACATTTACTGAACTTTGGATATAACTAATTATCACGCAAGGTTCTCAACATAATTCTTAAATGTTTCTCATGATCAGTTTCATTCTTAGAGTAAACCAAAATATCATCAATAAAACCTACTACAATCTGATCCAAATATGGATGAAATATTACGTTCATCAAGTTTATAAATACTACAGACGTATTAGTCAAAGCAAAGGGCATCATTAATTCATAGTGACCACACCTCGATCAAAAGATAGTCTTAGGCACATCATCACCTTTAATCTTCACTTGGTAATAACCAAACCTCAGATTAATTTTAGAGAAAATTGTGTCCTAACATAACTAATCAAACAAATCTTCAATTATAGGAAGAGGATATTTATTTTTTATAGTTACCTTGTTCAACTGACAGTAGTCTATACATAAGCGAATTGTTCCATCCTTCTTGTTCACAAACAGAATTGGTGCACCCCAAGGTGATACACTTGGTCTTATAAAACCCTTATCCAACAGATCTTGCAACTTTTCTTTCAGCTCTTTTAGTTCTAATGGTGTCATTCTGTAAAGAGTACAAGAGATAGGTGTTGTACCAAGTTCCAATTCAATTGAAAATTCTACATCTCTCTTAGGTGGGATCCTTGTAAGCTCTCCTAAAAACACATCTGAAAATTCTC
This sequence comes from Gossypium hirsutum, assembly GCF_007990345.1. Classification (NCBI taxonomy): domain Eukaryota; kingdom Viridiplantae; phylum Streptophyta; class Magnoliopsida; order Malvales; family Malvaceae; genus Gossypium; species Gossypium hirsutum. The sequence continues at coordinate 29,065,139 of NC_053432.1, read as the reverse complement.
TCACCACTAAAAATTGACAAACTTCCTTTCTTGACTCATATAAGTCCATTATTTATGCCAAATAACTGTCTGCACCCTCAACAATCATCTTTCTAGTGGATATAGCATAAATTATTCTATTTGCTAAAGTCTATACGTCGAGTATTAATACTTCCATACCTTTAACAGTTATTATACGTACACCTCTAGTACGGCAATCAACCATAGCATTATGTTTAGTCAAATAATTCAATCCAAAAATAGCATCAAATTCATGAAAACTTAGTAACAACAAATCTACCAAAAATGTGTACCATCAAAACACCAACGAGCAATTCTTTATCATCTTACTCACTATAGTACTTTGACCTAGTGGATTAGTTACTAACACATTTTTTCAGAATACAACTTCAATTCTTAGACCCTCTATAACCTTAGTACAAATATATGAATAAGTGGATCCTAGATCTATTAAAGCATAAATACTATTTCTGAGAAAAGATGATTTACCCGTTATAACTTCTGGTAGATCAACATCCTACTTTGCTTTCATTATATATACTTGGGCTAACACTCGAGAAGTTGGTTTACTAAAATTTTTCCTTGGTGCTCCCTATATTGAACTAGACTTTGTTGCTATTCCAAACTAGTCTCTTATTGAAAATTCTGAGGTCCTCAGATAGACTACTTTGTGCTTACTTTTATCTTGGAGGGATAATATTTGACCATATGATCACTGGATCCACTTCAAAAACATGCCTTAGAATGTCTCCAACACTCTCCATCATGGTTTCTACCACAATGTTCACATTTAACAATTCTTACCACTTTGGACCCACAATAACTTGCCGTTGAAACAATTGGTCTATTAAATCTTTCACGCCTGAAACTTGTAGACTGTGAATATCTTCTTGAAGTTGAAAAATTTTGATCTCTAGACTTCTTAAAACATGCTAGAGATGAAGAACTAGTCATTCCCCTCTATATCTTTTCTCTTTCAAAATTTTTGTTTCTATCTCTAATAATAGTTTCCATCTTATAAGCCTTGGCTATCATGATTGCTAAGCTTTTATACTTAGAAGCTAGTACTAATGTACAAATTTCATCTCTCAGCCCCCATTCAAGCTTATCACACATTTCTTGTAACAGTCCGTTTTTAGTCAAATCGGAACAGTGGTTTCGGGACCACAAATCTAAGGTTAAAATATTAATTTTATTATCATTTTAATGTTTACAGCATGATTAAGTGATTACGTGAAAATTTTGTTAAGAAATATTATCGTTAGAATGATCAATTTGATAAAAAGGACTAAATCGCGTAAAGTGTGAAAGTAGAGTTCTATTAGCTAAAAGTATCTAATAGCTATAGAACCTTAATGTAAAGGTCTTTATGTTGAAATTAGACCATTAATGAAATAAGTGGACATATATGGACTTATATTAAGGTGTTTTAAATGGTTTATAATAAGGTTAAAATAGTAAATTACGTATTAACTTAAGTAAATTAACATAAAATAAATTATCATTTTTTTGTTTCTTCTTCTTCAACCAAAAATCAAGAAGGGAGGAAGCCATTTTTAAGCATTAGGGTTCGGTCACTTTAAGGCTAAATTGGTAAGTGATTTTGACTCGATTTTTAATGATTTCTATGTTTTTGTGATCGTTGCAACTAGTACTAGCTAGCCCAAGGACTATTTTAAAAAATTGTTAAAGATTTTGAGTGATTCCATTGATGAATACATGTGCATTTTGAAGTTTCTTGATAGATTATGAATGCTTGCTGATAGATATGCAAGTTTTGTTAAGTGATTTTTAGTGAAAATGTAAAATAGGGATTAAATTGAGAAATATTGAAAATTTATGGTTAAAATGAGAAATAAATGAAAAATATGGGCTCCTAGGGTCTTAATGGTAATTTTACTAAGTATGGGTCTTTTGAAATTTGCATGAATTTGTGATTTTGTGTAATAAGGACTAAATTGTAAAAATGTGAAAGTTTAGGGGAAATGTGTAAAATAGCCCTAATGTATATTTTGGATTGAATTGAATAAATAGATGATTAAATAAGTTAATTTTGAATATATTTAGATCAAGAAAAGTGGAATTTAAATCTAGATTGGGGGAAAACTAAAGTTATCGACTAATCGACTTATTTCTTCGTTTCCACATTTGAGGTAAGTTCATGTGTGATATATTTCAATAAAAATGTATTTCATATGCTTTGATATTGTATAAATTATGAATACGAGACTGTGGATATGAATGATACTGATTCGACGACGATTCGACATTCGAAATCCTGATCGAACTTTAGGAATAGTTTAGGATGCTAGTGACATGTCATTAGGGGATATGTTGAGTTGGCTTCGGGCCATGACATAGCACTTCAAGTGCAAGTTATAAAGATTTGGCTTCGGGCCATGCATATTGGCTGATATGGCTTCGGGCCATGATATCAGTATTTCGGAGATAAGTTACATTGATTTGGCTACAGGCTATGGTATAGGTACTTATCATGTGAGACCCTTGAGTATCCGACTTCTATTTCAAATGTTTTAACGGGTAAATGAAAGACGAGAATATGCATGAGATTGATACAAGATAGTACAGATATGTGCATAAACCATTTTAACGTTGAATTGAAAAAATGATGATGAAAGTATATACTTTTGTGAATGAGTATTTGAAAGGTTTGTTAGCTAATGTAAGCTACATATTGGTGTATTTAAAATTATTGAATTATGTTTATATCATTGCTTTAAGATTATTTCATTCGAGCTTACTAAGCTTTATAGTTTACATCATTTAATTTTCTATGTTTTATAGTGAATACAAAGCTAGCTCGGATTTGTGGATCGTCAGAGATCGCTTCACACTATCCACCTATCTTTTGGTACCTATGAACTTTGGTATTTAAGTATATGGCATGTATAGGTATTTAGAGTCATTTTGAATATGGGCTGATAATGATTTTGGTTATAACTTGTTAATGAATTTAGCCATATGAATTGGCATTGTAAATGTGTATGTTTGATTAATAAATATAGCCATTAGATATGGCTTAGTTTGGTAAATTTGGTTGTGTGCATATATGGCATATATAGTTGATATTTTGAGTTCATGGATGAATATGTGAATGGCTTATATTATGAGGCTTATGGATATTTATATAGTAAATGTTAAATGGTTGATATTAGATTTGAATTGTGCTTGTGAATTGGTGCAAAATGATGAATGTCTGGTAAAGGCTTAGTTAGTTGACTTGTATATGTGTTTTGGTATGTTTTGATTGAGTAAAACATAAGTTATAAGCATGTTGGTTGTTAGTATTGGAAATGATATGAATTAGTCTTGATTGTTGCTAAATTAGATGTTTATTTATACTTTGAATTGGTGTCATTTGGGTTGCGTAGGTACATGCAAATTTGGGTGGCAAATTGGCTTGGTAAATAGCCTATTTTTGTCCACACGTGCGGAGACACGAGCGTCTGTCTCAGCTGTGTGTGACACATGGTCAAGTACACGGTCGTATGTTTTCTGGTGTTAATTTTGAAATTAAGTCAGTATGCTCCACACGGCCTCACACATAAGCGTGTGACTTGGTCGTGTGGCATAAGTCAGTATACCCTACAGGTTTGGCACGGCCTAGCACACGGCCTGGCACATTGGCGTGTAGGATCATTTTTAGGGCACATAGGCTAGCCACACGAACGTGTGTTTTGGCCGTGTGACCCAAGTCAGAGAGTTACACGGGGTCAGACCACACGGCCTGTGACACGAGTGTGTTTGCTGGCTATGTGAGACACACAGTCTGGCCACACGGGCGTGTTAAAGTTTTGTGAAAGTTTCTTAAGTTATCAGTTTAGTCTCAAACCATTCCCAAAGCATGTTTAGGGCCTAGTAGGCTCGTAATAGGGACAAATTGTTTGAGATTGAATGATGATTGTATGAATTGATTAAATGTATGTGAAAAGTATGTTTAAATGTGATGTAAGTCTGGTAATGCTCCGTAACCTTATTTCAGCGTTAAATACGGGTGAGGGGTGTTACATTTCTTTCTCTTTTGGAACATATTTTTCGTATATCTACTAAGTCTTACAAATTCTCATTCACATTCCATCACAGATATTCTTCCTTGTCTCAGATACATAAATTCTTTCTTCATTTGTTCTACATACATTTGGTTTACATACCTTTCCCTAAATTTTTCCAGAAATAAGTCCAAGTCAATAATCTCTTTCGGAGTCACAGTAATTAACGTTTCCCATCATTGATAAGCTTCTCCTTCTAAAAAATATATGACATATAATAGACTGTTTTCTGGTGTACACTTTAATTCTTTTTTCACTCCGTATACACGAGACAACCATTGTTTAGCCACAGTGGGATAATCAATTTCGTCCTCATGAAACTCCTTAGCACCCTTTTTTCGAATTTTTTTCATAAGATCAACTTTAGGAGGAGTTGCAATAGTTACTGTGGGGCAGGTTGTGCTGGGTGAACCACTTCAGCCTATAGTTGCTGAGGTTATTGTGGCTGAGACGCTTGAGTCTTGTTCCCATAAAATAATCAAACATTTGTGCCATCATTGTAAAGAAAACAATTCTAAAGGCATTTCCAGAAGCATCCATACTATTTGCAGGAGTCTGCTCTGAGTAGCATGAGGCATATGACTTTCTGTTTCCTCTCCAATAGCTTTCTTTGATCCGTTTGACATCTTTCTTATATCATTACAAGAAAATTCAAATTAGTTCAAACAATAAGGACTAAGCCAAAGGCGTATCATGTATGATAGGGTGTGACATAGCCTTTAATTTTTTTGAGAATTGAATCAACCTTAGCTCTGATACCAAATTTGTAACACACCAAATCTGACCCTATAATAGGATTCAAAAATAGTGTATTACTACTTGAAAATAAATTGAATTAAAAACATTTTGGCAGAAGTTTGAAGAATTCTTACAAAGTTATAGATATGGCTTTTTTTAGATGTTATTTTACCAAGTTGAAGGAAATATCATCAAATTGAAAATAAAATACAATTCATATCGCGTATAAATTCAAATACAGTAACTTCATGAAAGAAATGTATTGACTTAAATCCAAATATTAGTACTTTGTAAAAACCTCTTCAAAATAGAGTCTTAATGAACATAAATTCTTTGTACACATCATTTTTAAAACACACCTATGTGCTACCCCATAAGACATGCATGATACATGCACAAAGCAGTCACCTCACAATTTTAATAGCACAATGGCGTAGTTCTTGAATAAAATCTTCATTCAATCAGCAAATCCTGAGAAGGAAAAAGGATAACAGAATAAGTTCGAATGACCTTAGTGAGTTCTAAAAAGAAATCATACATTACATAACATAATACATCATCTAAACCCTTCGAGAGATCTTACATGTATAACACAAAGTACACCTACTGGAGTATACATACACAAACAAACTCATTACGCCAACTCATATAACTTGGGCGTATACTGTACGCCAACTTAACACAACTCATACAGATCCATCTTCATGCCATCCACATACTCAAATTCAGGATCAGAAGCATATCTTACAAATTTATTCACATTCATTCTCTCGTAACTCCTCATATCATTTTTATTCAGAATAGCATGTATGACCATGATCTGCTAGTCCAATTTACAATATATTTTCCCCACCGGTGGCTACACAAACGTATCACCACTTCTCATTCATCAAATATTAGATCATATCATTTCATACATTTCAAAAGTAGGTGGTAGTGGCTTAAGCATGAAGTGTAACACCCCAAACCCAGCCTAGACTTTATGGCCGGATCAGGCGATGTCACATGGTAGTGTGTTTGAAATCGTGACTATACTTTAAAATAATTTCCATTTAAAACCTTTTACTATTACATTATCAATTCTAAATCATGTTATTTGCTCAGTCAAAAGTTTATAAAACGTTTATTCGATGCGGAAGCTTTTAAAATGGTTTGTGTATTGGTGAGTATTTTGTTAAAATGTTTGTTTCTTTTGAAAACCCGAGTTTTCCTAATACTAGCAGTTATAAACCATCACCAATAAAAATCCCAAATTAAAATAAAATCCATAGAGGCCATATTACATTAAAATACCCAAATAAAACTAAAATCATAAATAAGTACGAGACAATGTCAAAGGGGTCGTGTGGCCACCATCGAGTCCTCCGTTGCACCGATCTGTCAAGTCTAAGGATTACCTGTATAGATAAAATAGAAGGGTGAGTTTTCAAAAACTAAGCGTGTAATCCCCATGCAAATAAACAGACAAACACAATCTGGGCTTAAGCCCTTTTTCAGTATCGGTCTCAGTCCAGTTTGGGCTTTAGCCCATCTCAGTACAGAATCAATCATGCAATAAGGCCTTAGACCATTACAGTAATAATAGCAGTATCAGGTATGCAGTCACAAAATCTTACCCAACCAGCCTCTACACACCATCTTCGTCCAACCCTACACTCTATGTGGGGATATAATCAACCCACCCATCCCTACACTCCAAATAGTACCGAATACGGCACTAGACAGTAATTTGCAGCTATATTGCCAGTAATTTAGGCTCGAAGCCTTTTAGTACATTTGCCCCGCATTGATGCTTTGTTCGATAAGTTGAAAGGTGCTGCTGTGTTTTCAAAAATAGATATTCGATCTGGGTATTATCAACTAAAAGTTAAAGAATGCGATGTGCCAAAAACTGCCTTCAGAACTTGGTATGGTCATTACGAGTTTTTGGTAATGCCATTTGGTTTAACTAATGCTCCTGCTGCATTCATGGACTTGATGAATCGAATTTTTCAACCTTATTTGGATAGATTTGTGGTTGTATTTATTGATGATATACTGATCTATTCGAAGACCGAGCCTAATCATGCACAACACTTGAGAATTGTGTTACAGACCTTGAGAGAGAAGCAGTTGTATGCAAAGTTCAGCAAGTGTGAATTTTGGCTACATGAGGTTGGATTTTTGGGTCATATTGTTTCAGCTGAAGGAATTCGAGTAGATCCAAGTAAAGTGTCAGCAGTGATGAATTGGAAACTCTAAAGAACGCAACAGAAGTGCGAAGTTTCCTGGGATTAGTGGGATACTACTGCCGATTTGTTAAAAAAATTTTAATGATTGCTTTGTCGATGACTCGACTACTTCAGAAGAATGTTGAATTTGTATGGTCTGAAGAGTGCCAACAAAGTTTTGACCAGTTGAAGAAGATGTTGACAGAAGCTCCAGTGTTAACTCAGCCAGAATCAGGTATACCATATGTTGTGTATAGTGATGCATCTTTAAATGGTTTGGGTTGTGTTTTAATGCAGTCAGGGAAAGTAGTGGCATATGCTTCTCGGCAATTAAAACCGCACGAGAAAAATTACCCTACCCATGATTTGGAGTTGGCTGTAATTGTGTTTGCTTTAAAAATCTGGAGACATTATTTATATAGGGAAAAATGTTATGTGTATACCGATCACAAAAGTCTAAAATATTTGATGACACAGAAAGAGCGAAACTTGAGACAGAGACGGTAGCTTGAACTATTGAAAGATTATGATCTTGTTATTGATTATCACCTGGGGAAAGCACATGTGGTCGCTGATGCACTTAGCCGAAAATTATCATTGTTTGCACTTCGAGCAATGAATGTTCATTTGTCTAAGCGAGTGATTTAGATTTTAGAAGATATGTTCAGGTGTTGTATACTTGAGTTTGGCGGCAGCTGGGAAAGGTATTTACATTTAGTCGAATTTCCTTATAATAATAGTTATCAAACTAGTATTAAAATGGCACCATTTGAAGCTCTGTATGGAAGAAAGTGTAGAACTCCATTATATTGGTTTGAATTAAGTGAATCGAAACTAGTGGGAATGGACTTGATTCGGGAAACCGAAGAAAAAGTTCGTATTATTCGAGATTGTTTAAAAGCTGCCTTCGATCGGCAAAAATCATATGCAGATTTAAAGAGAAGAGATATAGAGTTTAATGTGGGTGATCGTGTATTTTCGAAAGTGTCATCGTGGAAGAAAGTTTTGTGGTTCGGTAGAAAGGGAAAACTCAACCAACGATTTATCGGGCCGTATGAAATCATTAAAGAATCGATTAGGCAGCTTATTGATTGGCTTTGCCCCGGAGCTTGAAAAGATTCATAACGTGTTTCATGTGTCTACGTTGAGACGGTACAGATTAGATCCATCACATGTAATTCCTCATACGGAAATAGAGCTCCAACCCGACATGACTTATTCAGAACAACCGGTGAAAATTCTAGCTTGGGAAATTAACGAGTTAAGGAACAAACGAGTACATTAGTAAAAGTGTTGTGGCATCGACATGGTGTGGAGGAGGCAACCTGAGAAATAGAGGAATCAATGAAATCACAATATCCAAACCTATTTTCAGGTAATAAATTTCGAGGACGAAATTTCTTAAGGGGGAGAATTGTAATAGCCTAAATTTTCAGTGGAGTCGGAACAGTGATTCGAGATCACTAAATCCAAAAAATGAGTAGAAAATATTATTGATTTAGTGAATATAAGTTAGATATGAAGTTAGGAAAATTTTTGAAGTAGCGAATAGTGGACTAGAAATAAATATTAAAATAATTATAATAAAAAATGAGGTATCGAGACTTTAAAAATTTTAAACCGAGACATAAATATTTATAAAATATTTATGGAGTTTTAATAAGTTAGTATTAAAGTTTCGTCAAGAAATTTTAAAGTTTCGATAGTTAATTGAATAAAAAAGACTAAATTGTAACAAATGTAAAATTTTGGAAAATGATTAAATAGCTTAAATGATAAAAGAAAGAGGGTTTAAAAGGCAAATAGACCCAATGTCTATTTGGGCTGGACGGCAAAGGCATGAAATCAACAAGAAAATAAGGAGAATTAAGGGTAAAATTGGAATATTGCAAAATTTACTTAATAAAGCTAGGACTAAAGTGAAATTATCTATATTTCTCTTTATTTTTCTACATTCTCATCAGCAAAACACCATAGAAGGGTTTTCTTAAGCTGTTTTTTCATATTTTTACTACAAGTAGGTTCAATTCTTGATTATTTCTTGAAACTTTTGTGTTTTTGTGACTTTTACAACTAGGTCCACTTGTTGAATTCATTAGTTTTTGATTCTATGAAAGAAATTGAAAGTTGCTATGAATATGTGCTGAAAGTATATGGTGATTTAGCATGGAATTAAAGCTTTAAATTGTTTATATGCTAATTTTATTGAAAGAATTGAATAGAAAGTGAATGTTTGGGACCTAATAGTGAAAGGGTTTGAAGTTAGGGTTTTATGTGGAAATTTTGAATTTAAATAATTGTGAAATAACTTATAATGTCTAGATAAAGCATTAATTGGGAAAATTAGCTTAATTGAGGGGTTAATTGAGCAAAGACTGAATTGTATGAACTGTGAAGTTTGGGGAAAAAATCGAAATCAACATTTGCACTAAAACAGTTTTGGACAGCAGCAGTAGTCTAATTTTGAAAATCACCAAAAATTTTAGAAATCGAATTAGAGAATTAATAAAATATTAAATTCAAGCTTATTGAATCTAGTTTCTTATAGAAAAAATGGTGTAAACAACAGAATTGTAAATCATGAGATATAATAGATTTTGTGAGACAATGTCAGAATGATTTCGGATTCCCTTATTCTAAATTTGAAAAATCATAAAAAAATGGATAAAAATAATTAGGGGCTTAAATTTATATTTTTAAAATCCCTAATGAGTTATTTTCAATAGAAATAAACACAGACATCATATGAATTCCGTACGAGGTGATAATTAATTTTTAGTGAAGAAGGGTCGGAATTGTCAGACAGCAGAACAGGGTGACTTTAAAGAATAAACTGTACTTATTGGCTAAACCAAAAATTCTAAAATTTTATAATAAGAAGATATATGAGTCCAGTTTCAGGGAAATTAGTGGATCCTAATTTGGAGTTCTGTAGCTCAAGATAAAAATAATTTAGTGACTATGACACAGATGGACAGTATTGGAATATACATAAGTAATAATGAAATTATAGATAATATTACTTATAAGCAGGTTATAAGCATTAAGAATGTGAAATAGAGTGAAGATGAAGTCAATACTGATAAGTGAATGATTTTACAATGATAGATCAAGAACCCAAAGCAAGTCAAGGAAAAGAAAAAGTAGCTGATTAGTCCCTGAACTTTCACAATTTTGCAAATCAACCCAGTTAAGTTCATATGGTTGAAATTTAATGATTAAAAGTTAATTTTATGAATTATATAATGTATGATGAGATATATTTATTGATGAATAGAGAATAAAATAACAACCCGAAAACCGAATAAATGATCAAATTGAGCGGAACGTCTACTTCTGATCAGTGACAAGTGATAAGTGGTAGCCTCAGCTACACTTATCTGATCAGTGACAAGTGACAAATGATAAGTGGTAACTTTAGCTACACTTATCTGATCAGTGACAAGTGATAAGTGATAAGTGGTAGCTTTAGCTACACTTATCTGATCAGTGACAAGTGACAAGTGATAAATGTGATCAGTGTAAGACCGTGGCAGGACTATGACTTCAAAAAGTGATAAGTGATCATACGCAAGACCATAGTTATACTATGGCAAAGTGGAAGTGAAGTACTCAATTTTCTGTAACTGTTCCCTAATTTGATTAAGAATGATATGTGGCAATGGGACCAAAGAATTAAAAGAAATGGATAAGTGGTAATAAGTTTATACAAGGGAACTCACCAATGACTGTGGTTGACAAGTGAACTTAATAATTGTGTATATTGTATAAGTGTATAAATATTTGGTAAGATTTATGTTTTATGCCTATGAACTTACTAAGCTTCTATAAGCTTACTTGAGTGTAATCAATGTCTCTTGTAGATTGACATGGAAGTATACGGAGGATCGGATCAACACAGAGGATCACACTATCCAGATTATCTCCGGTAGCTTTTGTAAATTTCCTTTTTGATTTATATGGCATGTATAAGGTTTGATGATTATATAAATGTTAAGACTTGTTTAATGATATGCATTAAAGTAAAGAATGATGAATATGTTAAATGGTATAATTATAATAGAAGTATAATTTGGTATCAAATTGGTTGAAATGAATTGGTTGGTTGAATTGGTCTCGGTTTTAAAGTTTGTAGGGAAGGTTAGATATTTTTAAAGGGTTATATTGAGCTTATAAATAATAATAAAAACTTTGGGATTTGCGAAAAATTCCCTATGGTTTCGATTTAATTCTGGTTTGGTCCCGAAGTATGTTTTGGGCTTTGAAGGCCCATCTATAGGGCGTCATGACATGTTTTAGTAATGAATAGTATTTAACTCATAATAACGGAAAATTAATTCGGTAAACTCCGGTAATACCTTGTACCCTATTTCGACGACGAATAAGGGTAAGGGGTGTTACAAAAGAGGTTTTCTGAACTTAAGTTTTCAAAGAATTTTTAGAGAAAATCAAGAAAGAATAAGAAAACATAAAGGTGTTTATAAGACCACTGTTATCCTTATATACTTAATCTCGGAGACAATAATTGGTGGCAAAATTAGATAATTCCACTTACTCTCTTAATTCCCGCGATTAAATGCTCTTAACTTAATTTAAGTCTTATCATCACAATAGTCTAGTTCCTTTCTAACTAAGTCTCAACTTAACTAACCAAATAACCATACTTAAATATAAACAAATCTAAATAATTGCGAACTTACTGAGTTCACTCAAAACATCTAATTTGGGTGAATACTTACAGAAGAGTCCGTCAAACCATAGAACATGCCAAAACAAAGAGTTTGTCAAATGGCGCATCATACAGAATCCTATACTTAGTCAAGACAAACACTTTACTTACTCATACCCACCTTTATTTTACCAATAACACACCAAACAATAACTAGATATAGAGACTTCATCGGGCGGGTGTTACAGTTTGGACGCTGACTCGGCATTCGTAAGGCTTGGCTCAGAATATTGATTTCTATATAAAAATATTTTAGATTGGTTATTTTATAATTCAAGTTATTTGAAACTATATTAATATTGTAGTGGCATGAGACTTTGTTTACTGTTTTTACTTAGGCATGCATTACATTTAAATCATTTAGGGTATTAGAATATGAATTGTATCTAATTATGCATGAAACATGATTTTTATTAAAATTGCGTTAATATTACTTTTTGCTGCTAATTGTAAATGTGTTTTGTTAAAAAAGCATTTAGATTTTTAACTAAGTTTTCAATAATAATTGTTGTGACAGCCCTAAATTGACCCTAGTCGGAAGTGGTTTCGGACCACAAGACCGAGTCATAAAATATTAACCATTATATTTGATGCTTATTATATGTATATAGGCATGTGTGAAAATTTCATGTTTGAATTTTGTTAATTGTAAGTGAATTTTGCAAAATAGGACTTGTGTGAGAAAATTTAGAAATGTGCTAGGCAAATGTTAAAGTGGCGTATTGATGCATGCTAGAAAATGTTGTCCTTGCATGTCAAAATACCCAAACTTGGGATGGTGGCCGGCCATGCTATGGGTAAAAAGGTATTATAAACATGCTATGGTAGTGTTTCATTGGAGGAATGATAAAATAAGGAGCATGGTAATAAAATAATGAAAAGGAAAATGATGAGAAAAAGAAAAGTTCTCATGTTGTTCAACTTGGCCGAATAGAAGAAAGAAAAAGAAGGGAAAGAGCTTGGAGAAAATCGGCTATGGTGGTTCACTAGACTAAGGTATGTTGATGTTGTTCCATGAGATTCATGCATATTTTTAGTTGTTAGCTTGAGTTCTACCTAGCCCATGGTTTAAATCTTTGCTATGAGATGGAGATGATATTCAGCCATGAGTGTTGTCTTCTTGGTTGGTGTTTGATGTTGTGGTGATGAGGCATGAACATGAGTTAAGTTTCGGCTAAAGTGGACTTGTGTTGATGTCATTTGCATGCTAAGTGTGAAGCTTTGTAATGATACATGTGATGGTGATTGATGACTCTTGGATTTTATTTTTAGCATTTTTGAGTTAGACATTAAGTTCTTTGTTTAACCCATGACCAAATTGAAGTGGTATGGTGTCTTGATGCATTCGGCCATGGTAGGAAGTAGATGAGAATTGTAGTAAGGTGAAGTGCAAATGTTAGTATTTGATTACTAGTGTATATATGTGTATTAGCCGAGTTTTGAACTTGAAACAAAATAGTATGTAGTCAATACAAGTAACCATATTTGTAGGAAGTATTAAGCATATAATCGGCCTCAACATAGAAATGCATATTCGGCCACATGAGGTAGATTGGTGTTGCATGTATTCGGTTAGAGGCAAGCATATTGATGCTTTTATCTTGGCTTAGATATCGGCTAAAGAGAGTGTGGGCTAATATGTTGAGTTGATTCATGATTTCATATATATGTGACTCTAATGTCTAATGTATATTGGGTTAAGTACCTTGAGTTTTTCTTTTTGATGTGCAAATGATTAAAACATTTATTGTTAATTAAGCTCAAGAGCAAAGGGGAACTAATTCGATAAAGGGAAGGAAAAAGTGATCGAATAGCCGTCGAAATCGTTCGACAACATCTGAGGTAAGTTTCGAGTATGAAACTTAGTTACGATTTGATTAAGTCATGACGTATAATCATAACAAATATACGGTGATATAATGATTCTACTTGAATTATATGTTGAGTTAATTAGTCTATACGTATGATGGTAGCCGTATGCGCTAGAGATCATGTCATAAGCAAACCAAATCATGCTGTTTGTATGTGGCTATTGAGCCGAAATGGGAATGCTTAATAATTGACTTGTGTTTGAATTCTAGTTATGAAATGAAATAAGATGTGTCATGATTTACTGATATGTGCATGAATATTCGGATGATAACGGGGCTAGTCCCGAAGGCATTTGTGCTAGTGACTAATTCCGGGCTAAGTCCCGAAGGCATTTGTGCGAGTTACTATTCCGGGCTAAGTCCCGAAGGCATTTGTGCGAGTTACTATATCCGGGCTAAGTCCGAAGGCATTTGTGCGAACTACTATATCCGGGCTAAGTCCGAAGGCATTTGAGCGAGTAGCTATATCCGGTTAAATCCCGAAGGTACTTGGTTTGGGAATGAGCGATCTTGCTGTAATAATTCAATTAATATGCTCGTAAAATCCAATGATGAGGTATGTTTCGTATATGCATTGGATTAGTTGATTCCTTTTAAATAGTATTCGCTCAGTCGATTAATGAGCTTTCGGCTTTGGTTAAGTTGATCTCTTATGTATGAGTATAAGAGTTGGTAATGTGAAGTAGGTATGATTTTGAGAATGTGTGTATATGAAATTATCCGTTTAGTCATATGAATGCTATACTTCAATTGTGCTAATTTCATTGCTCAAACTTACTAAGCATTAAATGCTTATTCCGTTTCTTTGATTCTCTGTTTTATAGATTTTGGTTCGTCAGCTATCGGACTCGGATTGTCAAAGTCGAAGTCGTCCACACTATCAAAGCCCTTGTGGTACTCTTTTAGTTGACTCTGCTAATGGCATGTATAGGACTGCCCTTGTGTTATTAGTCAAGTACTTTGGTGTTGTATATATTTGGATAGCCATGCGAAAATGGCTTATATATTTGAGCATAGTGTTATAATCATTTTGTATGTATAAGGTTATTGAGAGGTGTGGATATGCTTGGCAATGATTGGCCATTGGAATGGTTAATCATGATCATATTTTGTGCTATATATGCTAAAGGCTAGTTGAATCATGGAACTATGAATAGGTAAGTCTACCTTAAAGCAGATGCTGACAGCAGCAGTGCTGTAAATTTAAAAATCACTAAAAATAGTAGGAATGTAATTAAATAGTGAATAAATTTTTAATCGAACCTTGATGAATCTAGTTTCATATGGAAGAAACGAAACGATCATATGAGTCGTATTTTAAGAGATATTAAGTTTTCGTGGAATAGGGCTAGAGCGATTTCTGGATCCCCTGATCTGACTTTGGAAATTCACTATAAATTAACCAGAGATAATTAGAAGTCATGCCATATTTATAGATTCCTTTTTGAGTCTAGTTTTCTTAGAAACAAACAGCATAAGTATTGAAGCCCTGTACAGGGAGATATATAAGTCGTATGCATGAAGGTCAGAGCAGTCGAACCCTGAAACAGGGGAGAATTTAACTAATAAACTGTACTAATTGGCCTGATTAAAATTCTATAAAATTTTTTAGATGTTATATGAGTCTAGTTTCATGGAAATTTACGAATCAGTGTTCGAGCTTGGAACTCGAGTATGATTTTAAAGTGACTGTGATGCAGTTAGCCAGCTTGTCTGGAAAAAAAATGAACTGTGTAAGTCAATGAAATAAGTCCGTAAATACCATACGTGTTCGACTCCGGCAACGGTCTCGGGGTACGGGGTGTTAAATTTTATTGGTATCAGAGCTCGGTTTAGTCGATTCTAGGACATACCGTAATATGTTTGGGTCTAGCTATAACATGCCATTTTGCGATTATTTGATAGTGTGGTGATTTCTGACAATTGAAAATGTGTTTATTTATAGTAATGGATCCTGATCCCACCGAGCGGTAGCTGATGATCTTGAGAGTGTAGCGCCTGCTCCCGCGCAAGGGACAGCACCGGTGGACTCTCAACCTATTACTAGTAATCCGAACAGATGAAGCTAGACAAGCTTTTATAAGCGTGATGAATGATTGGTTCAACCAATACATTTGAACTATACGACTGTTCCACAACCCCTGTTCCCGACTAATACAACCCCAGCACCTGCAATGCTCCGGTACTAACCAATAAGGTCAAATAAGCCCCCAGTTACAGAATCGAAAACACGGGGCTACTGAATTTAAAGCTACGGCAACGACGACGCCGAGCAAGTGAATTTTGGTTGGATACACTATTCGGGTACTTGATGAACTATCTGCACACCGATGAATGTTAAAGTGTATATCTCTTGCTACGTGATCTGCCTACTATTGGTGGAATACGTTGATTTCTGTTGTGCCCAGAGAGCAGTAACTGGGAGTTTTTCCAACCGAGTTTAGAAAGAAGTATATCAGTCAGGGATTCATTGACCAAAAACGGAAGGAATTTCTTGAACTTAAACAAGGTTCCATGTCGGTTACCGACTATGAACGAAAATTTGTGAGGCTTAGCCGGTACGCACGAGAATGCATTTCTTCAGAAGCTGTGATGTGTAAACGTTTCGAAGATGGACTGATGATGATATAAAGCTGTATGTTGGCATTTTAGAAATCCGAGAATTTGTGGTACTTGTCGAGCGAGCTTGGCAAAGCCGAGGAGCTCAGTAAGGAGAAAAGGAAGCTGATATGGGAGCAAAGGAGTTTCGTAAGAGATCTTCGGGAAAGCCCTTCCAACAGTCATCGAAGAAATTTAAAGATGACTTAGGCCGGTTAAAGACACTTCGGGTTTTTCTAGACGAGATCGTGACCGACCCCTATGAGTACACGAGTCACTTCGGTCACCAGTGTTGGAAATGATCATCGAGACAGAACGGAGTGCCAGTATGTGGTAAATGGCATTCGGGGAGTTGTAGATTCCATGACCGCTGCTGTTATAAATGCGGATCAACTGACCATTTTATCAAGGATTGCCCGAGACTGTCTAACAAAATATAAATCAGAGTGGGAAACCAGGTGCTACTACTGCTCCGGGTAGACCGTCTAGAAACACGGGCAATGCAGTGGCGGTCAGAGAGGATCTAGAGATGCTACAACCAAATCTGAGGCTCGTGCGCCTGCTAGACTTATGCTATACGTGCACGCGAGGATGCTTCTTCGCCTGATTTTATTACCGGTACTTTCACTCTCTTTGATACTAATGTGATTGCTTTGATTGACCCTGGTTTACTCATTCTATATATGTAAACCTTAGAACCAGTAAGACTTTCTGTTGATCTACTGAGTTGTATTCGGGTGTCAATCCTTGGTGTTATGTGCTTGTGACAAATGTGTAAAAATGTCCTTAGAAATGAGTTCGTTCCGAATTGTGTTTACCTTTGATGAATTGATGTATCTCGATATGATTGGCTAACGTTCACATGCAGTTGTAATTGCAAAAGAAAATATCTTTGAGGGTGCATATGAGATGATTCGAGTTGAGTCTACGATTTGATGGTCGCAGCTGTATTCATCGATGTTGGCTCAAATATGTAAGGGTGCGAAGATACCTTCTATGTACTTGATGACAAAGAGTTAGAAAGAAGCCTGAATCTGTGCTGGTGGTTTGTGAATATCTGATGTTTTTCCGAAGAATTACCGGGTTTACCACTGTTCGGGAGGTAGAGTTTGGTATTGAGCTTGTACTTGGGACTACACCGATTTCGATAGCTCCATATCGTATGGCACACAGATTAAAGGAATTGAAAGCTCAGTTGCAAGAGTTGAGGATAGAGGTTTCGCTCGACCAAGTTTCTCACCTTGGGGTGCACCAGTATTGTTTGTTGAAAAAGAAGGACGGAACCATGAGGTTGTGCATCGACTATCGTCAGCTGAATAAGGTGACAATAAAGAATAAATATCCGATACCGCGCATTGACGATTTGTTTGATCAACTAAAGGGAGCCTAGTGTTTTCAAAGATAGATTTGAGATCGGTTATTATCATTGCGATTGAGATTCGATAACCAAAAAGCTTTAGAAGAGATACGGTCACTAAAGTCTTAGTGATGCCGTTTGGGCTCACTAATGCCCCTGCGGTATTTATGGATCTGATGAATCGGGTCTTCAGACAGTATCTGGACCGGTTTGTAGTTGTGTTTATTGATGACATCTTGGTCTACTCAAAAGATGAAACCGAGCATGCTGAGCACCTGAGATTAGTGTTGCAGATTTACGAAATAAGCAGTTATATGCTAAGTTTAGTAAGTGTGAGTTCTGGTTAAGAGGTGAGCTTCTTGGGTCATGTGGTATCCACATCGGGTATTCGAGTTGATCCGAACAAAATTTCAGCCATACTTAACTGGAAGCCTTCGAGAAATATTACTGAGGTTCGGAGCTTTTTGGGACTTGCCGGTTACTACCGACGGTTTGTAAAAGGTTTCTCGATGATAGCCACACCAATGACGAAACTACTTCAGAAAGATGTTAAGTTTGAATGGACAGAAAAGTGTCAGAAAAAGTTTTGATCAATTGAAAACTCATTTGACGGAAGCTCCAGTACTAGTGCAGCCCGAATCAGGCAAGGAGTTCGTCATTTACAGTGATGCATCTTTACTTGGGTTGGGTTGTGTATTGATGCAAGAAGGTCGAGTTGTAGCTTATGCGTCGAGGCAACTGAAGCCACATGAGAAAAATTATCCAACCCATGATCTCGAACTGGCTGCCATAGTATTCGCTTTGAAAATATGGCGACATTACTTATTTGGTGAGAAGTGCCATGTATATTCGGATCACAAAAGTCTCAAATATTTGATGACTCAAAGGGACTTGAATCTGCGACAAAGACGTTGGCTTGAGTTGTTAAAAGATTATGAGCTGGTCATTGACTATCACCCGGGAAAGGCTAATGTGGTTGCGGATGCTTTGAGTCGTAAATCACTATTTACTTTACGAGCGATGAATGTACACTTGTCTGTTCTATCCGACAATGTGTTAGTAGCAGAATTAGAGGCTAGACCATTGTTGATTCATCAAATTCGTGAAGCTCAGAAAGTCGATGATGAATTGGTTGCAAAACGTGCTGAATGTGTTTCGGATAGGGAATCAGAGTTTCAAATTGATGACGACGATTGTTTGAGGTTTAGAAGTCGTTTGTGTGTTCCAAGAAATTCAAAACTTATTTCGATGATTTTGAACGAAGCTCATAGTAGCCGAATGTCAATTCACCCGGGGAGTACGAAAATGTACAACGATCTGAGACGTCAGTTTTGGTGGCATGGTATGAAACGAGACATTTCCGATTTTGTTTCGAAGTGCTTAGTATGTCAGCAAGTGAAGGCGGAACATCAAGTGCCTACGGGTTTACTTCAGCCGATCATGATACCTGAATGGAAATGGGATCGAGTCACGATGAATTTTGTGTCTGGGTTGCCAGTGACGGCAAGTAAGAAAGATGCGATTTGGGTTGTTGTTGATAGACAGACTAAGTCGGCTCACTTTATCCCCGTACGCACAGATTTTTCATTGGATAGACTAGCTGAGTTGTATGTTTCTCAGATTGTGAGAAGCGGTTTCGGGACGCTACCGAAGGTCCCGAAAGGTCTTGAATGTGTATGTCTTATTGTTAGAATATGTAATCATGAATGTGTGAAAATTTCAAGCTTGATTTAGTCGATTGGATCGTGAATTAGTGCAATAGACTTATATGAGAAATTTTAAAATGTGATAGTCAATGCATGGGACCTATTAGTGCATGTGGAAGAAAAAGGGGACTGCATGTCAAATTCCCCCTCCCTAATATGTAGTGGCCGGCCAGTCTATGGGTGGAAACATGTCACCAACATGTTGTGTTAGTGATGTTATGGTAGGGAAAATAAATATAAGCATGATATTAATTATGAAAGGGAAGGGTGATGAAAAAAAAGTAAAAAAATAATAATGGTCTCATGCATACACCCCATTGCCGTGAGCTAAAGGAAGGAAAGAAAGGTTTTGTTCATCCTTTTTCAACCTCTTTTGACGAAAATCCTAAGAAGAGGATTAGGAGGAAGTTTGGCCATGCAATGTACTAGATTGGGGTATGTTTAATGTTATTGTTTTGAGATTCATGTATATTTTAAGTTGTAAGTTCAATCTACCTAGGCATGGTTCAAACTTTGTTATGATGGAGATGACATTCGGCATGAATGTTACGTTCTTGGTTGTATTTTTGATTCTTTGGTGATGAGGTAAGGAGATGGTTGACTTTGGGTGTTTAATAAAGGTTGATTGTGAGAGTGTGAGAAGTAGAATGAGGAGTCTTAGCAACTCCATGAGGTTCGACCATGGTAGTTTGAGGATTAGAGATTTTATTTCTTGTTAAAAATTTGATGAATCCTAGTGAGTGAGTGTTTGAACCAACTAAGGATTAATAGATGCATGGGTACAAAGTAGGAAGAATCGGCTACTATGGTTGACACAATGCCGAATGTAAGATGTTTATATAATGATTGATTTGAGTTGATAATGTGAAAAAAGATAATTAGATGTATTATAAATGATATAAAGATTTTAGAAATTATTTTGGTTAGGTGTGTGTATGATTAAGTATTCGGCAATATACTTAAAGTGAGTACTTGATATTATATGGGAGTATGTATATTCGGCCACATGAGTAAATATATATATGATGTTAAATTTGATTATGTATAATGGGCATTAAGATGTGGAACTTAAGAAATGTAGTCATATGTGGAATTACATGATGCTATAGTTGACATTGTACACACATACATCCATTCGGCCATCAACATGAGTAATTAGTGAGGATGGTTGCCGAATATACAAACATACATAAGCATGTGTAATTGAATTATGAATGTTTAACAAGATGGTTAAACTAGTGAATTATTGATTAAGCTCAAGGAGCTAAAGGAGGAGAATCAAGCAAAGGCAAAGAAAAGATCACTGAGTAGCCGAGTTGGAACCGTCTTACCCAACACAAGGTAAGTCATTAAGCATGTAGTTGGTATTATTTCAATGGTCATAATGTTTATGTATTGATGCTGAATGGAATGAATAAAATATACATATATATATGCATGTACGTATGTGATGATGAAATTGTTGAATGAAAAGAAAAGAGGTAAGATGTACTGAGTTGTTGATCTCGGCACTAAACGTGCGGGTATAACCATTTATGACCATGAGATTGGCGCTAAGTGCGCGGGATTAAATTGTACAGCACTAAGTGTGCGATTTGACTATGTTGCACTAAGTGTGCGAAATGAATATGATGCACTAAGTGTGCGAATTGACCATGCGGCACTAAGTGTGCGAGTTTGACTATGTAGCACTAAGTGTGCGATTTGATTACGTAGCACTAAGTGTGCGAGTTGATTATATAGCACTGAGTGTGCGGACTCAATATACATTCATGAATCATTATGGACACTATGTGTGCGACACTATTGAGTCGATCGCGGACAGCGGATCGGGTAAGTGTCTTGAGTACATGGCTAATAGGTGCTATGCTTATACTTGGTGTTGAGCTCGGTAAGTTTGAACCTATGTGACAAATATACTTGAAGTCACGTACATAAAATTTATCGTAGGATGGGTGAAAGGCCGTTTAGTCGTTTGATTGTAACGAAAATAAATTGATTTATGAAAATGCTTCAATGTCCTATTGATGAGTATATGGAATGTGAATGCATGAATTGATATGAAACTGAATCGATAGGTTGGAGAAACTATGGTATGGTTCGGTATGGATGGAAGAAATTGCCTCGTTCCATTTTGTTTCCTCTTGTGATAATGTTATTGATGGATGGTAGTGCATTGCTTATGACTTACTGAGTTATAAACTCACTCGGTGTTTCCTTGTCACCCATTATAGGTTGCTTGGACTCATCTATTTTTGCGGGGTCAGGCCGTCATCGAAGTCATCACACCGGATAGCAAGTTTTGGTACTTTCTTCTTAGTTGGCTTAGAAGAACATTTTGGCATGTATAAGCTA